>NW_007728271.1:167256-220817 GCF_000696425.1 Galeopterus variegatus | reverse complement strand
CCGCGCCTCGCTCAGCCAGTGAGCGGGAACCAGTCTGTATGTGGGATCCGAACCCTCGGGCGGGAGCGCCGCCGCGCTTCCCAAGCGGCGCACTTATCCAGTGCGCCACCGGGCCGGCCCTGCCTGCTTCTTTCTTCAGTCTCAAAATACCTTCTCCATTTTGAGGGCATTCTAGGTTAACTCTCTCCTCACACATCTATCATCCCCCACAGATGAAATCAGATCCATCTTCACAAGCCACACCAAAGAACAAAGACAACCCTGAACTTCAGTTCACCAGAAGAGTTCATTTCCCAGAACTGCCCAATCCCACATCTTTTTGAAAAACTATTTTACCAAATGAATAGTTCCTACTCTACTCTCTGGAAAAACTAACTCTTGGATGGTTGCTTTTTTGTCTGAGATCTCTTTGGGGCTGAGTTTGATGCTGAATCTGTAATGGGTAAGGAGAGATAAAATATGGCATACTCACCTTCCTTGCCCAACATTGCAGAAAAGTCCCCCAAGATTGCTTGGATGCCACAAAACTGCAATGATTTGAAGACAAAGGGATGCTGATGAGGGTTGGAACTCTTTGTTCAAGTGCACATTGGGCTCCAGGTCACAGACATAGGAGGAAAACAGAGACAAAGAGTAAGCGCTGGACAGTACACTGTGGCAGGGGAAGCCCACCTCAGGAGCAAGAAAAGACTCACAGGAGAGGGGGAAGGAAGGGAGGTGTGTGGCCTCTGCACTGCCCTGGTTTGATGGGAGAGACTATGAGAGAGTGAACACCCCTTGGCCTTGATACTCCCATCTGTAAAAGGAGCATCTATAAAATACTCCAAGCTTGATAGGTTGCTAGTGAGAAATAACTAATAAAAACCCACTTATGAAGTTTAAAGTGCATTTGATACAAACCAAAACCATACAAAGGGATGTGCTTCTAGGGCTTTCTTGTGAAAGGGTAGGAGTAAATGACCCACAGCCTTTGCAAAGAGGCTGCCAGGATATTTCTGAGATGAGAGTCTTGTTTTTATTCACATACAAAAAAGGATTGACTCCTTGAAGCCAAGAATCCCTGATGTGCTGGATCAATGGCTGCTAACACGCCTGTTCGAAGCTGGTAAGAAGTTAAACAAGGATTTCAACAATTTGTAATTGTAATTTAAGATAAGCCAATGATGCAAATGAAGCTGACATTTAACTCCAGGTGGCTGGCTGTGAATTGTGGTCTCTGGGTGTCATCAGCTCCACATGCACACAGACCCCTAGTGCATACCGGTNCTTAGAAAAAGTCTCAGTTGGGGCTCTTTTAGTTACACAAATGTAAAGGACAGACCTAGGACACTGAGAGAAAATGGCAAGGTCACCATAAGTATGACCACAGCTGTTTAGTCTGACACAATTTGTAATGGGAAAAGGGCTATTCTTTAGCCTGACTATGTCCTTCCTGTGTTGGAGAAATAGTTTTTATCTAAAATAAAATTTGGGTTGAATTGTTGGTTTTCCATGATGTGTTCTTCGCAGTTATTTAACTGACTTTGGGAATGGGGCTGACAACTGCTGTTTCTGCGTTTTCTAGGGCGGAGAGGTAGGACTGAACCTGGGTTCCTGCGTGCACATATGCACGGGATGGTGGCATGTCTGTGGGTGGGGGTGTTTCCCCGAAGGAAATAGATCTTCCCTCTTTCAATCATCCTGGGGGGTCACGATGGTCAGCTCTTGGACCAGGGAAGGGTCACCATGCCTCACTTGGCCTGGAGGAGCATGGGGCTGGTCCCTGCCCTGTGGGGGCCTCCCAGGCTCCAAGCACAGATTCTGAGTGAGGGTGGCTTGGGGACTGTGAGTCTTGGAGAGATGTACCCTACAGATGAAATCAGATCCATCTTCACAAGCCACACCAAAGCACCAAGACAACCCTGAACTTCAGTTCACCAAAAAAGTTCATTTCCCAGAACTGCCCACTCCCACATCTTTTGGAAAAACTATTTTAACAAATGAATAATTCTTACTGTACTCTCTAGAAAAACTAAGTCTTGGATGGTTGTTTTTTTGTCTGAGATCTCTTTGGGGCTGAGTTTGATGCTGAATCTGTAATGGGTAAGGAGAGATAAAATATGGCATACTCACCTTCCTTGCCCAACATTGCAGAAAAGTCCCCCAAGATTGCTTGGATGCCACAAAACTGCAATGATTTGAAGACAAAGGGATGCTGATGAGGGTTGGAACTCTTTGTTCAAGTGCACCTTGGGCTCCAGGTCACAGACATAGGAGGAAAACAGAGACAAAGAGTAAGTGCTGGACAGTACACTGTGGCAGGGGAAGCCCACCTCAGGAGCAAGAAAAGACTCACAGGAGAGGGGGAGGGAAGGGAGGTGTGTGGCCTCTGCACTGCCCTGGTTTGATGGGAGAGACTATGAGAGAGTGAACACCCCTTGGCCTTGATACTCCCATCTGTAAAAGGAGCATCTATAAAATACTCCAAGCTTGATAGGTTGCTAGTGAGAAATAACTAATAAAAACCCACTTATGAAGTTTAAAGTGCATTTGATACAAACCAAAACCATACAAAGGGATGTGCTTCTAGGGCTTTCTTGTGAAAGGGTAGGAGTAAATGACCCACAGCCTTTGCAAAGAGGCTGCCAGGATATTTCTGAGATGAGAGTCTTGTTTTTATTCACATACAAAAAAGGATTGACTCCTTGAAGCCAAGAATCCCTGATGTGCTGGATCAATGGCTGCTAACATGCCTGTTCGAAGCTGGTAAGAAGTTAAACAAGGATTTCAACAATTTGTAATTGTAATTTAAGATAAGCCAATGATGCAAATGAAGCTGACATTTAACTCCAGGTGGCTGGCTGTGAATTGTGGTCTCTGGGTGTCATCAGCTCCACATGCACACAGACCCCTAGTGCATACCGGTCCTGCACAATACTGTGAGGACAGAGCTCCTCCACGGATCTGTGCACCAGGCCTTGTTCAGCCCTGGCCTTGCTCACAAGTGGCAGATACTCTGCCACTCAGATATTGGTCTGGCCCCAAGCCCAGTGTTCCTCTGGTATCTGGACAAATAAGCTCCTGTAGCCATGGATTCTGTCATGTCTGCTCTGGGTTAAGAAACAGCTTTCTAGTAGAGGTCCGTAGAGACAAGTGAAGGCAGTATGATTTCGGGATTCTTTCTCAATGAAGTTCATAGCCTGGCTCTGTAGGACTAAATCATGACCATACCACCAACTACCCTGAGACCTTGGGCAAGTTACATTCTAAGCTTCAGGTTCCTTGCCTGTAAAATGAGTGTGATCATCATATCTACTTTAATACTTAACACTTAGTAAGTGCTTAATAATGGTTAGAAGAAAAATTGTGTAATTTTTGTCACTTAAAACCAAAGCAGAGGGAATGTACTTAATACCACTGAATTATAACTTAAAAATAGTTAAAATGGTAAATTTAATATTATGTATATGTTACCACAATAAGATAACTTTTTCTAATTAAAAAAACTATTGGGACTTATCATTTCAGCTATGATAGAATAACAGAAATTGGATTTACCCTCCTGCCTTAAACAACTATAAAACTGACCAAATCATCTGGAACAACACTTTTCAGATATTAGACATCAGGTAATACAGAAAGTGATCCCTGAGAGAAGGGACACGAGGGGAAGTAATTTGCAGGCTCCTGCACAGGGAGAACCCAAACAGAGTCTGATGGTCTTCCTGCATTGAGAATCTGAAAAGGCTAAGGCAGCTGGGATTCACAAGGCAGACACGAGGGGAAGTAATTTGCAGGCTCCTGCACAGGGAGAACCCAAACAGAGCCTGATGGTCTTCCTGCATTGAGAATCTGAAAAGGCTAAGGCAGCTGGGATTCACAAGGCAGAACACCTGAGAGAAGAGAGCTGCACGGAGAGGAGGATGCTACAGAGAGAGGAAGCTCTGAAGACCTGCAGAGGACCCTCTTGATTGACTACTGACTAGGGCCTACCTGTGAGGAAACCACCTGAGGCTAGGAAAAGAACCAATAGAAAGGAGCAGGCTGAACAATCCCTGGGGCTCACACAGGGCTAGGAATATTCATGTTCCCACCAGCTAGCATGGAAAAATGTAATACATAGGGCATGAATAGAGTCTTCAGAAGGGTATTGTTTCAGTAGTTGGGAAAAAATTAGTCCTAGACTAAAGCCTGGACTTTTTTGGTGGTCTCCTACCAAAGCTTAAAAGCAAACCTCAAAAGAATTAAAGTAATTTAACTGCCTCCCAGAACAAAGGTCAAGAATATTTAAAGAAATATAAAAATATCCAGCACCCAATATCACAGCACCCAGCATCTAATAAAAAATTGCCAGGTGTGCAAAGAAGCAGGAAAATACAACCCAAATGAGGAGAAAAACCAGTCAACAGAAATAGACCCAGACATGACACAGATGATATAATTAGTAGACAAGGACATTAAACCAGTGATTATAACTGTTTTTTATATGCTCAAGAAGGTGGAAGAATGCACGACCATGCTGAGGAGAGACACAGAAAATATAAAAAAAGACCTGCTTTTCATCTCTAGAGCTATTAGAGGTGAAAAATATGATGTCTGCAAACAAGCAAAAAAACACTGGGTGGGATTAACAACAGACTTAACATTGCAGAATAAAATATTAATAAACTTAAAGACTTAGCAATTTAAACTATCCAAAGTGAAACAGAGAGAAAAATGACTTGAAAAAAACAAGCAAATCATCAGTGAGCTGTGAAACACCTTAAAACAGCCTCATATACATGCAATCGGAGTCCCTGAGGAGGATGGGAAGAAATAGAAAAAATATTTGAGGAAATAACAGCTGAAATTTTTGCAAATTCGAAGAAAACTATAAATTCACAGATTCAAGAAGCTCAATGAATCCCAGGCACAAGAACATGAAGAAAATAACACCAAAGCACATGAAAACTGAATTGCCTAAAATCAGTGATAAAAAGAAAACCTTGAAAGCAGCCGGTTGCGGGGAGGGGTACACTTTACGTGTAGAGGAGCAAAGATAAGGATGACAGCAGACTTCTCACCAGGAGTGATGTAAGTTATAAGACAGTGGACACACGTCTTTAAAATACTGAAAGAAAAAAGCTGTGAACCTAGAATTCTATACCCAGCAGAAATATCTTTTGAAAAACAAAAGCTGACAAACTAAAAGCCGAATGAATTCATTTCCAGCAAACCTGAACTACAAGAAATGTTAAAGAAAATCCTTTGGGCAGAAGAAAAATAACACCAGATGGAAATACATATTTAGAAAGGAATGAAGAGCACTAGAAATGGTGTCTGTGTGAGCAAATGTAAAAGGCCTTTTCACTTATGTTAAAAATATTTTTAAAAACTAAAGCAGAGGCTCTCTTTCTCCTGCCACTTAAATAGTCTGTTTCCTGTAGTGGAAAGTTCACAGGACTGGGACCCACAATGTAGGATTCCTCTGGCTTCAGCCTCTCGCAAATGACTGAAGCTGATTGTTTACCTCTCTGGAACTCACTTTTCTTCACCTCTTAAATTGGGAATAATATTTCCCAGCATGTTTTGCATAGTGGTTGTGAAGATAAATTAAGCTAAAAAATAGCAAAACACTTCGTAAAATTAAAAGCAGCATACAAACATCACTGATCTTATTTTAGTCTTGCAGTCCCTTGCAAGAAATCAGCTTCTCAGGGTGACTTGAGCTCTGCCAGGTGACACTGCCACTAGCACCTGCTTCTGAGGCAGCAAGTCTGTGTTGTGTCTCCACTCTCCTTTGAAGGAGACTCTTCCTCCATGCTTTGGGGGTAAGAGAGGTCCTCTGAGAACACACCTTCCCTCTCAACACAATCCCTTATTCTGATGCACCTCACCCAATAGTCCTGCCCAGTCTTCCTGCAAAAAGCAGCAGTGCCCCAGTGGCTCTCACTGGCCTTTTCCAGTGAGAGATTTGGGCTCATGAACTAAGACTCTTTCCTGGCGGGGCATGAAACAAGGAGTTGAGCCTCATTGAGAGTGGCAGCAGGCCAGGGCTTCCCATTTGCTCAGACCAAGGTGGCACTAAGGTAACCCACATGGGGGCCACGCCAGTGGGCAGAGGGCCAAGCCTGAGTTTGAGATTTAGGAGTGATGAGTTGTGCTGAGGTTGTGCCCTGGGCTGGGAGAGGTGCCATAACCCCAGCAGGTTGTTCAGAACACTGTCCCTCCTGCTTTTCCTTCAACAAACATTTACTGAGCACTCACCATGTACCTACTCACTGCCGGCTGCTTTTTACCCACGGTCTGATTGCTTCTTCTCAGCTGCCCTGTGAGAGTGGCATTTGCATTCCCATTTCACAGATATGGAAACTAAGGCTCAGAGGTGAAATTGCGGGTCCATGTTCACACTGCCAATTGGTGGCACAGCTCGATTCAAGCCCTCTTTTTCCACCTCAAGTCCAAAGCCCTTTTTAAATGTCTACATCACTGTTTGTCCATGACCTGGAGGTCTGATACTCACAGGGCACAGAGGACTGAGGGGGCCTCAGCAGCAGAAGCAGAAGAGTAGCAATAGCTCACATTTATGGAACAGCTACTGTGGGCCAGCCACTGTGCAAACTCTTCACGAGAACTTTCTCATTTCATCTTTGAGGGAAGCCTGACAAATAAATACTAAGATTTCCCCCATTTCCCTTGCCCAGCATTGCACAGCATGGAAGGAGTGGATCATGCTTTGCAGTAGACCCACGACTTTGTCCCAAAGAGGCCATGGATCTTAGGTTGGTTCCCCCCAGGAACAACCTGGAGAAAATGTAGTTTAGTTGGGAGGAGGTCCCAGGGAGCACTAAGTTAGGGGCGGTGGTGGTGGTGGTGGTGGTTGGGAAACACGAAAGTGTAGAAAACCTATAAAAGGTGTGGTGTGGAGCAGGTTGATACCATGGACAACAGGACTTCATTCTTCTAGGACCTTAGGGAAACAGCATGGGGCAGTGCTTCTCCAACTTGAACACGAATCTCCTGGGATCCTGTTAACGTGCAGATTCTGAACCAGGAGGCCAGAGCGGGGCCCAAGGCTCTGCATTTCTAACAAGCTCCCAGTAACGTCAGTGCTGCTGGTCCCTGGACCACGCTTCTAGTAGCATGAGTGTCGCACACAGCTCAGAGGTATCCTGCCCAAAGGCAGAGAAAGCTGGGATAGTTAGACGCCAGCTTCCACCTGTCATTGGCTGGGGGCTGCTGGGGCTGGGGCTGGGGGCTGCTGGGGCTGGGGCATTCTGGCCTGCCCTGGCAGTCCTCTCAGCAGGTACCAGAACGTGAGTGCTGCAGGGACCTGGGAGGGCACCGACACTTCCACTAAACACTGTCTGCCCAGCCCAGGGCTGCTGCCCGCCCCTCTGTGGGAGGGAAGCCCAGGCGTGCCTGTGTGCACGTGCTGAGAGCAGCTGAGCCTGTGGGTAAAGCCACTCCTCAGCCAGGCCCTGGGCAGTGCCCAGAGAAAACCTCTGGGCTGCTCCTACATCCAGTCCAGACTCCTGGATCCCTGAGTGGGGTTCCTCTCCACTCCCTCAATCACTTGAACACAGAAGTTGGGGGTAGATTTTAAAGACCCTCTGGCGGTCAGACCCTCTGGGGGCTTGGGGGGGACTCAGACAGGACCCCTGGACACAGCGCTGCCGGGCCTTGCCTCCGTCTTTGGCTGGCCTGGTGTGACCTCAGGAACCAGGCACGGTGGCTCCTCCCCACAGCATGGGGTTCCTGGGGAGGATGGCAAAACATCTTCCCTCTATAAGACCTGCCCACTGGTCAGGGTGCAGTCACGGACACCTGGCAAACACCAAGGAGTCCCCAGGACCGGAGGATGACCACACGAAGTCTCCCCAGATGAGAGCCTAGGCAGCAGAAGGCCGGCTGCCTCATGCAGCCCTGGGCAGTGATGGGGCAGGGCCGAGCCTGCAGCAGACAGAGGCTGGGACTGCCTGGAAAGCCCCCAGGTCACAGGCAATTGTGCGGGGGGGGACAGCTGGGGTGAGGCCTCCTTACACTTAAAAAATGACTTGGCTTTAGATGGGCTCAAGCTGTAGCTCTGCCACTTGATAGCCGTGAAACCCTGGGCAGGTTCCTTACCTTCCTCATCTGTAAAATGGGAGTAAAAATCCTCCCATCACATCACAAGGTTGTAAATGAGACAACGCTGGCAAAACACTTAGTACAGGGGCTGCTTCGTGGTAAATGCTCGATAAATGTGAGTTGTCGTTATCGTGGAAAAATAGAATATTCTTTCTTCTTCCCACTGTATTTACTTTTCAACTCGGGGGATAAAGGGCCAGATTGCTAGCCTAAGAGTCAATATTAACCAAAGAACGATGTGTTTGTTGTGTAAAAGCTCCACCAGGAAAAAACAAGGACACCTAAGCAAGCCAGAGTGGGATGTGGAAATTCTGGAATGGAGCCTGCATCCCAGAGGGTTGGCTTCAAAGTAGGAAAGAGGAGAAGAGTGGGAGGGGGCCATAGAGAACAGGGGTCTCCCGGATGCCCAGTGGAGGGGCCTGTGTGTGACCAGCCAGGTGAGCTGACGGCAGAGGGGAGGACGTGTCAGCGCCCCGTCTGGGCTCTGTGCACGTGCGCTCCTTGCATCAGTGGGTCCTGCTGCCTCGCCCCCACTTAGGTGCCTGGCATCAGGAACCATGTCACTCAGGTTCAAATCCCGGCTCCTCCATTTAACATCTGTGTTGTCTTCGGTGGGTTACTTGGACTCTCTGCGTCTCAGTTTCCTCATCGGTAAAATGGAGACAATAAAAGCAGCTGCTTCACAGGTTTGGAGAGAGATTAAGGAGGCTCGTCCATGTAAAGTGCTTGCCACAGGCCCTGGCACATAGTCGGTGCTCGACAACTGCATGCTTCGCTGGGGATTTTCCTCGGCAGCCTTTGACACCTCGGATTATCTCTGTTCCTCTTGTACCTCAAAACCTTTTTCTACTAAAAAGAACCCCCCAACCCAGATGAGGGAGAGTCCAGAAAACAAGTGTCATTGCTTAGCATCCTTCCCTCTGGGACCTGTGATTTGCTCGATGGGGTGGCCCATTGTCCCCACATTTCCTGGCACAGGGCTCTTCCAATGGCAGGAACACAAGGTAGAGAACGGGGAGTCCAGTGGATGGAGCCGGACCCTCCAATGACCCGCTTCCTCTGTCCCCACTGGAGAAATTCCATAGAAATGGGAGGCAGGCTTGGGCATCGGGTGACCCCACTGCACATAGGAACCCACGAATAGTCCCAGATGGGAGCTGCACACGGTGTTAATCAGGATGCTGAGAGTGGAACTGGGCTATTTGTAAAGCTCCTGGAGTGGTCTTGCTATTTGCCATAGATGCAGAAAAGGGTAATGTAAGATGATTAAATCAGGTCCCTGCAGAACCGCCTGATGCCACATGTAGCAGAGACATAAAACAATTGTAGACAAGACGCCAGGTGACGTGTTCACGTATCCACTTCCCGCTTTTAGTCAGTGAGTGCAAACCTTCCCACCACTCCCGCATTCATCCCCACCTTCTGCCACGTGTCTGCAGAAACGTGTCAGGTGCCCGCAGACCGTGCTCATTACTGTTTCTTGTTTGCTTGTTTTTTCGTGTTTTTTAAGACTAGGCTTCTAGTACAATTATCCTTCTCTTCCATCTCCCCAAACTTCATTACTTTCGGTTCTTTACCTTCATTGCAATGTGTTGATTCTGTCTTGCTTGCTTCCGGAGACTTGAGGTAGCTCATCCTCATACTAAAGGAACAAGAAAACCATCATGGGTGGAGCAAGAGAGAACAAAATATGGAAAAGGAAAGAAGTTACCAAGAGCTCCTGGCCGAGGAGCTTGTAGTCATAAAACCCCAAGCTTCCTCGCAGTCTGAGAGAAAAGAGAAGCCTGAGACACCATCTATCTTTCATTGTAGACCAGTTTGTCATGGGCAAAAATAAACCAAAACTCAAACTGATGCTTGGTTCTGAGCTTTGAGAAGATTCTGTCACGTGTCATGGGGACTTTGGCTCAGGGTCTTTGAGTAACATAATGAACAATATCCTCAAATGTACTTACCAAGTACAGAAGTGCTCCTTTTATTGATTTTTCCTATATCAGTTCACAAAACAAGCTGAGTGCATGATCAAGCAAACTTCCCTAAAGAAATTTATGAGGCTGGGCTGGTCCCGTGGCTCACTTGGGAGAGTGCGGTGCTGTTAGTGCTGAGGCTGCGGGTTCGGATCCTGTATAGGGATGGCCTGTGTACTCACTGGCTGAGCGTGGTACAGTCAACACTGTGGCAAGGGTTGCCATCCCCTTACCAGTCAGGAAAAAAAAAAAAAAAAAGAAAAGAAATTTATGAGTCTACCTTATAATAAATAAAGCCAAGTATTTAAATAAATTTAACTTTAAAAGATTTTTTACATAACATTATTAATGTGATTAGTATTTATGGGTGATAACAATTAACCCCCAAAACTTTAAGATGAAATTTCTTTTACAAAAGTGAAATTAGGAGGAGTTTCCCCATAATGGCAGCAAGACTAGCTACCTGTAAGGCAGCCCAAGTTGTTGGCGGCTGTGTTAGTGTGCCAGGGCTGCCCTGACAAAGTTCCACAAACTGAGGGGTCTAAACAACAAAATGTATTGTCTCACACTTCCAGAAGCCAGAAGTTCGAGATCAAGGTGACTGGAGGGCCATGCTCCCTCTGAAAGCACTGGGGAAGGGTCTGTTCTAGGCTTCTCTCCTAGCTTCTGCTAGTTCCTTGGCTTGTGGTAACATAACTCTAGTCTTTACATGGTGTTCTCTCTGTATGCCTATATCCAAATCTCCCCTTTTTATAAAGACACCAGTCATATTGAATCAGGGGCCCATCTTCCTCTAGTATGTCCTCATCTTAACTTAAATAATTATATCTACTGTGATCCTATTCCGAAGTAAGGTCACATTCTGAATTACTGGGGTTAGGACCTTAACATATGGATTTTGGAGGGACACAATTCAACCCACAACAGTGGCCAGGGACATGGGTGAACCGCAAAACCAAGTCACAGGGACCAGCCTGTACTCTTGGGAGGGAAAATCAATGTGTCCTTGAGTTGAAACCCAATTAAATGTCTTGTGTCCAGGCTGGAGGAAAATCTTATAATCAGAACAGCAAGATTTGGCCTGGAGTCTAGAAAAGAAGAAAGCCAAACTATAAGAATTGGTCAATGTTTATCCATCCCTGGCCAAGAGGGAGAGTCAGCATACCTGGGGACAAAGGCACTGCGGCTTCGGAGTCACTCAGCAGCCAGGCAGGGAGCTTCCACCAGGACTTTCCATTGTCTTGATGAAATCTCTCTTGAGACTTTCTTGTTTCTCATTTTGAGCTCACCTAACTTACTAATGCATTGTCCCACGGACCCTGATACTGGGAACCACCATGTTGTACATCTCACATTACAGTAGAGTCTGTGTAAGTACCATCCCCTGGAGATATGCGATGCACATCTTGCACGACCCACAAGGTGGACCTAGGGTCAGGGTTCCTTGGACTGCAGAGGGAGCATGAAGTCTGTGAAAAGGACTCTCTGTTTTAAATGAAAGCTTTGGCGGTCTGGCTTAACCATCAGTCTTTTGGGACCTTGGTTAATGGTAGTCTTCTCAACCCTCGGGAGCAACCAAATCCAGAGACCAGTTCCCTGGAGAAGCTAATTTAGAGAATAGAGAGGAAAAGGCAAGGGCCTGAGAGGAGGAAGGGGGAGAGGAAGGATACAGAGAGAGGGTGTGGCCGTGGAGGTGGTGGGACAGGTGCAGAGGGAAAAAATGTCTCGTGGGGGGCAGGTGGAGAGATGGTTTACATGGACTTGGCAGTAGGGGTGGGGAGGTGGGGAGGAGGCGGCAAATTAAAGGCTTCAAAACAGCACTGGGTTCAAGACAATTGGGAGGAGAGGAAAGGCAATAGGAGAAGCTTTAATGATACTTAGTTTTTTGTTTGCCGTTTTTAGAAAGATACAAGTTAAAGATTGGAATTCCTGGGTGTGGCTTGCTTTTTGCCCTTGATTACTTTTGGCTCTGGGATGGCACTTCTTTGAAAGTGACTCCAAGAGAAAGAGACACACAGGTAATTTTAAATTTTCTAGCAGCCACTTTTGAAAAAGTAAAAAGAAAAAAGTGCAATTAATTCTAATAACATATTTTATTTAACCCAATATATCAAAAATGTTATTTCAATGTATAATCAATATTTTTAAAAGATATTTCACATTTCTTTTTCATTGTAAGCCTTTGAAATCCAGTGTTTATTTTACACTTACAGAACATCTCAGTTTGGGCTACATTCCAACTGCTCTGTAGGGGCCACATATGGCTAGTGGCTGCTACATTGGTCAGCACCTGCACAGAGGCTGGACTATGTAGTTCTGGGATTTGTAGGACAAAATAATAATAATAGCAACAATAATAATAATAACAGTCATTTATTGAGCCTTAGATGTGCCACGTGTTATATTAAGCCCCTTTCTCATGCATCATTTCACTGTATCCTGTTAAGAACATACATGGTGGATACTATCACTACCCCGTTCTACAGTTGTAGAAACAGAGCCTCAGAGAGGGTAAGTCATTTGCCCAGAGTCACACAGCTGGTAAGCTGCAGAACTGGAACTGGAAACCTGGTCTGTCTATCACCAATCACTTTGCCTAAATAACTTAGGCTGAGCAAAGAGGCCAGCCAGCAGCCAGACTTGCCCTCCTTACAGCCTGTGCATGAGGGTTGACTTTGTTATCTGATTAGCTGAACTGCCATATTGCCTAAAAAAAAAAAAAAGCCAGAAAGAACATTAATTGTGCAGCTGAGCATATTGTGTGATTGACTGAGAATAGAGCTGTGACAAGATACTCTGACGCTTGTCACCTGGAGGAAGCTGCAAATTCAAGACTGGTGACCAGGTTCACAAAATGCAATTGTTCTCAGTGATGTTTACTTAGCAAAGAGCCCAGGAAAGAACTGATTGTCATTAAAAGTTGGACAAGAACATCGATTCCTGCTCACACCCCATCCCCACCCCGTGATGATTTGAGAATTTTGACTTAGCCATGTCAAGAGCACTGGTGCAAAGACGTTTGTGACGTGATTTCTCATGTGGAAACAGGCTCCAGTCAGCGTCAAACAGACATGAAGCCAAGGCCTGGCCAAAGGAAGAGGCAGCCGAGTTGTGCCCATGCCTCCCACCTCCACCTCCACTCTCCGTAGATGGAGGGCAGGCGTGGAGGACTGGCTGGCCTGGGAGGTCCCTTGGGGCCTGTGGGAGGGGCTGTCCCTTCCCCACCAGTCCTTTTTGTCCAGATGCTATAGGAGCCCTTGGTGCTGTGACATTTCTGGGCCTGGGGTTCAGTGGCAAGAGAATGGTCCCATCGCCCTTTAGGCCACAGCTGCATCCCCATCCGAAGTTACAGGACCTGGCCATGGATGTGACCTGGACAAGCCAAGCCAAAGCATCCCCCATTCATCCGTGAGACCCCAAGCAGGGTGGTGGGAGAGGCCTCATCCCCCAGAGCTCTGCCAGGCAGGAGGCGATACTGTGTTCTCAAACGCTCCTGAATGCATTTCCAGCTCCTCCCCCAGCCTGCGTCCTGCTGTGGTAGGAGGAGAGGATGCGAGGCTCTCATGCAGAGAACGCATGCTAGGATCCAAGCAACAACTCACGTCCATCCATCCATCCACCCAAGAAATGCCCACCGAGTGACCGCTGCATGCCAGGTGCTACGGCCAGCCCTGGGGATACACAAATGTAAAAGATGAGAAGGCTGCCCTTCAGGAGAACATGCACAGACAGACTGGGGATCAACAGCTACAAAGAACATGGTAATGCTAGAATATAAAAACGTTACCTACAAGTTACCTCGGTAGCACAGAGCATGGAAGTTGAACACAAAAGGAAAGACATGCGGACATTCCAGAAAGGCAGAAGGGATGGTCCATGCAAAGAGAAGAGGACGCCAGGAACATCCTAGGAAGTGCAACTTACCAAGCCACTGGAGCTCAGAGTGGGCACGGGAGGGGGCGGGAGATCAGGTTGGAGGGCTGACTGGGACCACATGCCACACTAAGGAATGGGGACCTTAGCCAGAGCACAGGGGTCGAGGATTTCAGGCAGGGGTGAAGTGCCAAATGAGTGCTTGTGATGGTCACCCTACCTCCAGTGCAGGGGACGGATAAGAGAGGGGCAGGACCAGGGTGCTGGCCCAGGCATGCCTGGTGCCCTGGTTTTTTCCTTTGCTTCCTCTGTATGACTAGGCTCAGTTCTGCATGGCAGCCGGGCCACCCCCAGGAGACTGTGTTTCCTGCCCTCACCATAGCTGCCTTCCCTCTGGGTTTGTCCAAGGGGAAGGAAGCAGCAATGGACAACTGGAGGGCGGGAGGAGGAAAGGGTGTTTCCCTGCCCCAGATGGTGTGTGTTCAGAACTTGGCCTCCTCCATGGCTCCAGTTCCTGCTGAACAGACCTGCCGAGGCTCCACTTTCTAACAATCCTGCCTTGGGGGTGGTGATGGCTTCTTGCTATCACCAATCTCTGGGCTGCCTCACTGTCCCTGTGTTTGGCTTTCAGCTCCTCCATCACCTATGCAGCCAGTTCCCTGGATTCAATTCCCTTTGTTTTGAATAGTATAATGGTTCATTTTATGTGTCAAATTGACTGGGCTAAGGGATGCCCAGATAGCTGGTAAATACTTGTTTCTGGGTGTGTCTGTGATGGTGTTTCTGGAAGAGATGAACATTTGAATTAGTAGACTTACTATAGAAGATCTGCTCTCACTAGTGTGGGTGGGCATCCTCCAGTCCACTGAGGGCACGAACGGAGCAAAAAGGAAGGGTAAATTCTCCCTCTGTCTTCTTGAGCTGAGACATCCACCTGCCATCCTCAGACATCAGAGCTCTTGGTTCTCAGGCCTTCAGACTGGGACTGAATGACACCACCAGCTTTCCAGGTTCTCCGGCTTGCAAATGGCATGTTGTGGGACTTCTCAGCCTTCATAATCCTCACAGCCAAGTACCATCATCTCCTTCTATCTACCTATCCATGTATCAATCTGTCCCCTAGCTATTTATATCCTATTGGTTCTGTTTCTCTGGAACCTGATTTGGGCCTGATTGATACAAGTGGGGACAGGGAAAAGCAATAAGTACCAGTTTTCTAACTGCAAAAATCTGAAGGAGCAATAATGAAGGTCCCAACAGAGGTTACTACTGCAGTGGGGATGGAACTTACAGACACTTAAGAGGTAGAACTGATGGAGCTTGTTGATAAAACAGGGAGTAAGAACTAAAAGAAATTGTGGATGACTTTAGGTTAATGCAGGGGTCAGAAAATTTCTGTAAAAAGCTGGATAGTAAATATTTTAGGCTTTGTAGGTCATACAGTCTTTGTCTCAAATACTCAACTCTGTACAAAAGCAGCCGCAGACAATATATAAAGGAGTATGTCTGTATATCAAAAAAAACCCAACAGGTTGTGGGCTGGAACTGACATTTAGGTTAGGGTTTGCTGATCCCAGAGTTAATGGTTTGAGTGGCTGGAAGGACTGTAGTGACGTGAACAAAATAGGAAATCCAGAAAGAAAAACCAATTTGGGACAGCATTCAAGAGAAGGACTGGAGGGGAGATAAGGGTAAGTCCTGTGTCAGTGGGGACTTGTGTTTAACTGTGAGGAACAGATCTGAAATAATCACAGCTGAAATAATCACAGCTTAAAGGAGGTTGAGGTTTATTTCTCTCATGAAAATAGGTCTGAAGGTAGGAGGGGGTCTAGGATTGATATGGCGTTTTCAATGTGTCAATAGTGTCCCAGGTTTCTGCTAACTTTCTTCCCCACCATCCTTACTACCATCTGTACCACTTGGTTTTCATTTTCAAGGTCACCTCAAGGTTGCTTCATGGTCACAAAGTGGCTTCCATTCTCCAGCTTTCACACTAGATTTCTAGCTTTCACATTGTAGTTAGAAAGACAAGGAAAAAGGTCAATAATAGCAAGAGATAAATGCCTCCCAACTGTTAATCCTCTTTCAAGAGCTTTCCAGAAAATCCCACCCAACAACTTCCCTTTACATCCCACTGGCACCCATCTGTAAGAGAAGCTGGGGCAGGTAGTCTTTCACCTGGGCACACTGCCACTCCCAGCAAAGTCAGGGTTCTGTTGGTAAGAAAGAAAGGGTGAATAGATATTGGATAGGCAATGCATGGTCTTTGCCAACAATGTGGTTTTGGCCATAGTGAGTTGCAGGTGCTTGTGGAACAGCCACGGGAAGCCGGATCATGGGCAAGGAGGCTTGATGTAAGATGTGATGTGGGAGTCATCCTCAAGTGGGTGGAGCCACAGGTGAAGANCTTAAGAGGTAGAACTGATGGAGCTTGTTGATAAAACAGGGAGTAAGAACTAAAAGAAATTATGGATGACTTTAGGTTAATGCAGGGGTCAGAAAATTTCTGTAAAAAGCTGGATAGTAAATATTTTAGGCTTTGTAGGTCATACGGTCTTTGTCTCAAATACTCAACTTTGTACAAAAGCAGCCGCAGACAATATATAAAGGAGTATGTCTGTATATCAAAAAAAACCCAACAGGTTGTGGGCTGGAATTGACATTTAGGTTAGGGTTTGCTGATCCCAGAGTTAATGGTTTGAGTGGCTGGAAGGACTGTAGTGACGTGAACAAAATAGGAAATCCAGAAAGAAAAACCAATTTGGGACAGCATTCAAGAGAAGGACTGGAGGGGAGATAAGGGTAAGTCCTGTGTCAGTGGGTACTTGTGTTTAACTGTGAGTAACAGATCTGAAATAATCACAGCTTAAAGGAGGTTGAGGTTTATTTTCTCTCACGAAAATAGGTCTGAAGGTAGGAGGGGGTCTAGGATTGATATGGCGTTTTCAATGTGTCAATAGTGTCCCAGGTTTCTGCTAACTTTCTTCCCCGCCATCCTTACTACCATCTGTACCACTTGGTTTTCATTTTCAAGGTCACCTCAAGGTTGCTTCATGGTCACAAAGTGGCTTCCGCTCTCCAGCTTTCACACTAGATTGCTAGCTTTCACATTGTAGTTAGAAAGACAAGGAAAAAGGTCAATAATAATAGCAAGAGATAAATGCCTCCCAACTGTTAATCCTCTTTCAAGAGCTTTCCAGAAAATCCCACCCAACAACTTCCCTTTACATCCCACTGGCACCCATCTGTAAGAGAAGCTGGGGTAGGTAGTCTTTCACCTGGGCACACTGCCACTCCCAGCAAAGTCAGGGTTCTGTTGGTAAGAAAGAAAGGGTGAATAGATATTGGATAGGCAATGCATGGTCTTGGCCAACAATGTGGTTTTGGCCATAATGAGTTGCGGGTGCTTGTGGAACAGCCACGGGAAGCCGGATCATGGGCAAGGAGGCTTGATGTAAGATGTGATGTGGGAGTCATCCTCAAGTGGGTGGAGCCACAGGTGAAGATGGAAACTCCCTGGGAAAGGGTTCACTGTTCCTTCTCTGTATCCCTTAACCCAGCTGAGGAGATCTGGTGCAATATGTATGTGGCTTCCATGTGGAAACTCTATCTCACCACACTGTGGTGTTCCGCTGGCCTGCAGGCTCCTCACAGGCGTGCTTCCTGTCTTAGTCATTCTGAACACCCAGGGCCAAGCATGCACCTGGGCCCATGCTCAGCATGTGAATAAATGAGTCATTTTAACTTCATGCAGATCTGTGGAGACGGGGCCCAAATGCTGTGTGTTTTGGAGGTCTTAGGGGAGCCGTGGGAGAGAAGTGGTGTAGCCTGGTGACCTGATTTTCAGATCGATGACCAAGAGCATACGTCATGTCAATTCTGGTCTGACAATGACATAACACATGCTTTGGACGCCTGAATTAATTCACCAACTGCAAAAGGGGACCAACGTTTTCCACAGAACAACTTTCCACAGATTGACTTTGCTTCACAGCGTGGCTGAGGATGAATATTAGACAACTTTCCTGTGGAAAAGGGACAGAGACATGGCACTGGTCAGAATCAAAGCAAAACTTGGGGACACTGATGCATCACTGCCAACCATCTCTTTAGCCAACTGAGGGCATTAAAAAGAACACACACCTTCATCTATGATCACCATAATTTAAAGAAGACAGGACATTTAAACCAAAAGAGCAGAGGGGATGTAATCTTGGATTAAAGGACAGTCCTTTGAATAGAATTTGAATTTTTTGATTTTTTGATTTTTTGAAAATCCAACTATTCATCTTGACAACCACCATGAACTTGGTTAGGGGCTGGTGCTGATTCACAGCCAGTATGCAGGATGTAATCTTGGATTAAAGGACAGTCCTTTGAATAGAATTTGAATTTTTTGATTTTTTGAAAATCCAACTACTCATCTTGACAACCACCATGAACTTGGTTAGGGGCTGGTGCTGATTCACAGCCAGTATGCCGAGCCACTGAACTAAGCCATCCCAGCGCTGCAGAGGTAGAGAAGGAATCAAAACTTGGTTTCCTGCCTCACTAAGAAGCTCTCACTAAATAAACTGGCTGAGCACCAGTGAGTTCTTGGTTTTATTACAGTTCATGTGGCAAAATAACATGACAGGGTTTAACTTTCTATTTTAAACACTGCATGGATAATTGTGGATCAGCAAATAAGAGCAACCAGTGATTATGGAGGTCTCACGGTGCAAGAAGTTACCGTCATCCCAGGTCCACATTTCCCTTGCTTAGAATGTGCCATGTGAACTGAAGGACCCACCAGCTCTTCTGAGATCAGCAGGACATTGGAAATATGAAGTAGATAAAATGGGATAATACTGCATTAGGTAACAACATCTTAAGTATCTGAGTAGCAAGCACTGTACTGGGGATTCAGCATAAAATGCCATTTGATGCCTGCCTGCACCTAAGGAGCACACCTCTAGCAAGGAGCCAAGAGGTGGATTCAGAATCCTAATTGCCTGTGATGAGAGCCACCAACAGAGGAAAGAGGTAGGGAGGGTATAGAGTGTTCCAGGGAGAGGCAAAGCATGTGAGGGTGCCCCAAGCCACGAAAAGCCTAGAGAGTCTGGTGACTGGAGTCATTGCGATGGCCACAGTCCAGGTGGGTCTGAGAAATGACATAATCAGAGGTGATCTGGAAAGATCATTCTCATGGCTCTGTGGAGGAATAGGTGGTCAGGAGAGGCCAGCAGCTATGGCCATCACAGGGCAAGAGGAAGTGGGCTTGACCATGGAAGTGAGGACATAGGCTGACCAAAGGTGAGTTTAAGGTACAACTGACCAAAGTTGGTGCTGGATTCCATGGAGGAGCTGACAGAGCAGGAGGAATTCAGGATGACTTGGAGGTTCTTAAAGGGGTTGGTTGGGAATGGACTGACTGGCTTCCTGATCGCACCTTGGAAACATTAAAAACTATGTCATGTACATAGTTTTAAATTTTTAAACATTAAACATTTTTAAGTTTTTAAACATTAAAAACAAATGCCATGTACAGTCTATTGATGTTATCTTAAGTTACAAGTAAAGTTAACTCAGGAGTGAAGCAGTATATCTACCTCCTTCCTAATTTTCTTAGTTCCCAACTGATCTTTTCACTCACAAGGGATCAGTTACTTCCAATAAAGATGCAAAAATGTAGGGTTGTTTCCCTGCTAATGGGTCTGATGGGTTAGATGAAATTTTCAGTCTAAAAGAAATGGTCTGGTAAGGAGTAAACATCACAAGGTCCTGCCTTCTGTATGATGTGACAAACTAATCACTTAATCAGCATGCACATTCCCTCTGAGCGGAATTTGCTGCCAGGGGCCACCTTGGGCCAGGCGACCACTTTGCAGATCTATGGTAGCACGTTCAGTGAATAAGAGTTTTCAGGAAACACTAGCCTGGTAATCCCCAGAATGCTTCATGAATCACTCTGCTCACCCTTTTTTGCACATGATGGTGGCGGGAGAGTCACGATAAGACAAGAGCATCCAGCACCACTTGGCTTCTCCAAACTTTTGCTCTTAAAGCAATTTTAAGAACGAGTGATGGAGGCTGGGTGGTGGGAAGGAAAGGCAGAGAGGGGACCAGGGACGGGAGATGAATGCTTGTTTGTAAGTTTAGAACTTCAAGCCTTGTGCAAAGCAGAAATGCCCAAAATTTTTTATCGCAGAGCTGGTACCAGGCAGTGAGGATGGGTTCAGTAAAAGATAATCCACCCGTGGAAGAATGGCTGTGTATGCAGATGGCAAACGGGCTTTTATCCAACTCCTCATCAGCTGACAGCGGTGAGGAGAGACTGGAAGATGAGGAAGACAAAGGCTGAATTGATCCTTGCGACCACCATTCTTTATGTCTAGAAAAGACCAACAGTTACTGAGAAGTTTGGGGAATGATCTACCA
The DNA here is from genome assembly GCF_000696425.1 of Galeopterus variegatus. NCBI lineage: Eukaryota > Metazoa > Chordata > Mammalia > Dermoptera > Cynocephalidae > Galeopterus > Galeopterus variegatus. The sequence goes on along the minus strand of NW_007728271.1, from coordinate 200,469 downwards.
GCCGCCGCTGAGATATCGATTAACTGGCACAGCTGGATTTTTGGACGTGATCATGCCTGAGGAGCCAGATTTTTAATCTGCATCCTCTGTACCTCCCAGGATTGGCACCCAGCATTGCTGAGAAACAAGTGTGGGTGACCTCTGACTACGGAGGAGAGAATCTGTTGAAAAACTTTCTCAATCCATTTCTTTAATTTCTTCTCTATCCTTTCATGTTTTGGACAGCTAGTTCAGACTACTGAAGTTCTGGATACTTAATTAAATACAAGGTGACTTCAAAAAGTTCATGGAAAAAGTAGAATTGAAAGATTATACAAATGTTTCTATGAACGTTTTGAAGTACCTTCGTATATATGCCAGGCTGGTAAAGGGCCAACTATTTAAAAATAAATAGGTGTAAGAAGTAACCAAACTCAACTTCTGAGTTTTGTTTTTTAAAGGAAGCCAATTATTTTAAATACAGTTTACTATATTTAGAGGCTAACTACATGCTGGATATGCCAGTCCCCTAAACAGGCTTGTACCACTAAGCACTATGCTGAAACTTCCTGGTTGTAAATAGAAGACAGTGTCTACACACTACTGATTCACACTCTCAGGGCCACCCCCTGGGCGAGAATCTTGGATGGATTCTTACAAGAATGGTTGTAAGTTCTTGGCAAGGAAGCCAAGTTGCGGTCACTAGGATATACTAAGTGAATGAATGAATGAATTGTGAGGGATATATTCCTTAAGATCTCATATAATTTAATACCTGCATAAATCAAGAATAATTCGCTTATAGGAATAAAGTAGGATTTACATTATTTTGAGTTTTGTACAATTAGTGAAACTTTTTTCTTTTCCATTGCCATATTTCAAATTTGCATAATTCATATTAACATAGAGTGTGACTTTATTTCCTTTCTTATGGAGATTGAGGGTGTATTTGGCAAAGTTTTGACAAGATGGAGAAATGCAGGCTACATCTTCAGAAAGCCAGGTGTGTGCATAACTAGTTGAATAATCGACCTCAAATGATGCTGGTTGAGATGAAAGTTGACCTACAATGGGGTCTCCAGAACCATGGCACATGGCTTGAGCTTCGTTCTAATCAATATAAAGAAGAGATTTTGAAATTTGCAGTCAAATGATACTGGGAGGGAAAGCAAGTGTTTTGCACGACAAAATCAAGACCCTCACACTCCCACCCCACTGCCAATCTGAACTGGCTTAGAACAATGGACCAAATCTAAGGAAGTAAGATTTAGTAGAGCTAAATATAAAGTCCTACACTTTGATTCAAAATGAAAATCTGGAGAAGTACATCAATAGCTAGGACTTAGTCGTTTCAGTTAATAGCAAGCTCAGTGTGAATCAGTGGTTTGGTTACATTAAGAGAAATAGAGGATCTAGAATGGAGGAGGTGACATTTTCTCATCATCAAACTGTATCTGGAGTTCTATACTCAGTTCTCAGTTCTAATCACAAACTGTAATATGTCCAGAAGAGAGAACAGTAGGCAGAACTTGGAATATTTATTCTGGAAAAGACTTAGGGAAGAAATTATTGTTTTCAAACATGTGCCACATGCAAAATGACTTAGTTTGCATTTTTGTGGCCTTTTAGGCTAGTCTAAGAATCTTCAGGTAAAAGTGTTATTAAGTGGAGTTTTGTCTCAATGGAAGGACTATCAGAAGCATCTGAAGATGAAAGGACCATCTGAAGGCAGGTTAGTACAGGGGATGGGTTTGGTCATCCCGGCACCATTTAATGGCTAATTAAGGACATGGTAGAAAGGAGTCTATGAATCTGATAGCCCTCTTTCCAACTCTTGGAGAGTCAGTTACAGATGATTCAGAAAAGAGAAAATGATAAGTGGCCAGTAAATATATGGAAAATAATGTAACTTTGCTAGTAATTAAACTAAAATTAAAATGGACACAAAGTACTATTTTTGTCTGCTAGCAATAGTTAAAGGGGAAAAATATCCAACACTGGTGAGAGTGCAATGAAATTGGGGTTTTCACTCGTTACTGGTGGCACTGACGCTTTTTTGAAAGCCTGTGTATAAAGAGCTACACCATTGATGATACTTTTGTTCCAATAGTCCAATAGGCTATTTAACCAAAAGACTAGTAGAAAATATGTGAATTTCCATATTCTTGAAAATATTAAGTGCAGTATTACTTATAATGGAGAAACTGGAAGCAACCTCAACATTGAAAACTGACAGTGAAGACGGCAGGCCACCTCTTCAAGAGAACGTTATGTATCATTTAAAAAAGTCGCTTTCATTATGGCTGTATGGAAAATGCACAGGATACAATGTTAAGTGTGTACATGTGGGGAATTGCCAGCTGTGAAATCCTGTGGATATGATGATTACAATTATATACCAAATAGACGAACACGCCAATAGAGAAGAAAAGACTTCCTCTCCAGTTCTGCTACTAGCTGGCTGTGCTGTCCTGGGCAAATGCTTTAACTTTTCTGTGTCTCAGCTGCTGTGTCCATAAAATAGGGAGCTTGTGGACTCAATGATCTCTAACGTCCCTTCCAGTTTTATGCGAATAGAATGGACCCATTTAATGAAGAAACTGTATCTCGGGGCATAAGAAATCAGCCACTACCTTTTCCACAGACTTTCCTCACCATACTGCACTTCCTCCATATACTTTTAGAAGTCAGTTTGAAATGTGCAGCAGATGAGAAAAAAACAGAATTCCTGATCTCTCTCAAATAAATTGCTGTATTTGAGGGAGACTTAGCCATATACTCCAAGAGTACTTTGTTATGGAGTAACATAAAACAGTTCTCAAGCCACTAAGGATACTTTATCCAAAAAATGCCTAAGAATAATTTCAAATTAAGGTACTACTGCTATGATAGCATTATTTAAAAACACTGTTCTGGAAAGGTTTATTCACACAAAACAAAAGGGGAAACATTTAATAAACTGATTTAGTCCCTTCTACTTCAGTCTTAAAAATTTGTCCTGGGCTGACCAGTTAGCTCAGCTGGTTAGAGCACAGCCTTGTAACACCAAGGTCAAGGTCTCGGACCCCTGTACTGGCCAGCTGCCAAAAAACAAAACAAAATTTGTCCTTATCTAGCTCACAAACCCCTGGTTTTGTATTCCCATCAATGAAAAAATGGTCAAAACACACTTACGTTTGTGCAAATGTGGGACCATTTAATTCTGAGATCTGAGAAGCAGGGTGATAGACCATGTACTTTCACCTCATAAGACCCTCTTGGCCATACCAGACTCCCTCTGAAAATGCCCTCACCTGTACGTTTGTGCAAATGTGGGACCATTTAATTCTGAGATCTGAGAAGCAGGGTGATAGACCATGCACTTTCACCTCATAAGACCCTCTTGGCCATACCAGACTCCCTCTGAAAATGCCCTCACCTGTTCAGAACTTTCTAGAAGGATGGTGATTTCTTAGTTCAGGACACTTTCCTCAGGCAGAGCAAAGAAGAGGTGAGAAGACACTGGTTGGGGCAGCATCATCCCTCACCTTCATCCATCCAGGCTCAACGTCAATGCCCAAAAGGCCATCGTGGTCCCTCTGAGAATTCCTAGGACTTTGAACATAGTGTTGTCTGATCAGAATTCTGGAGGTGTGACCATTTTGACAGTGCTCTCGGGTATTCTGATAATCTAAGTGGGTGCCTCCTCCAGCCACCTGGAGTCACTGATTGAGAACGGTTGTGTGTACCTGATGTGTCATGGCGGCCAAACCTATTTTGCCTCGAGCATTATCCAATTTGACCAATTACCCAATTCATCAGATTTGGCTCCAAATGACTTCAGGTCTTCCTCCCAATCAGGTCTTGCCAAATATTGATTTGTCAGCTGGGAGGACACACCACAGCCTTGAAGGTGATACCAACAGTGGGAATGGAGAAGGCAGCAACACTGGCCAAGCTCACAACAGACCTCACTCACAGTGACACTGTGACCCTGGGAGGGCAGGAGATACAGTCTGAATGTCCTAGTGTACAAAGACACCAGTGGATGGGGGGCCTTGTAGAAGGGTAGTGGCTGAGCCTGGCTCTACTGGGGTGACTGCTGCTGCTGCGACCTGCAGATAGGGGACACCAAAAAACAAAGCAATCACCGAGGAACCATTAAAACTCTTGAGAACTCCATCTTTCTGCTCTTTCAGCATGGTGACTGGTGCCCTGTGACCTATTTCTTGGTCAAACTCCCTTCTCTCATCCAGCTCCCTGTTGGCTCTTGGGGTATGCGTGTGCAGCAGGCTGGGGTGGGCACTTGAGTGGTGATGGAATAAATCTTGGAAGATGAAGGTCTTAGGGTTAGGAATGTCATCCCCAGAAATCCTCAGGAACTGGGGTAGGCTGGCAGGCTCCAGCCCTACAGTACAATTTGTTCAGTGTTTGACAACTTCTAAGTGGAAGGCAAGCTCCGTCTTAACCACAAGTTCTAAGACCCATGATGAGAGGCCGGCTGTCCACCTGAGCTGGAATTCTCTTGAGATCCACAGGAGAGCCCAGTTTCGGACTGTACATGTGTATATTTGCAGAGACGTGTGTGATTTTTCACCCAAATGGGAGCACACATTAAGACGTGTACAGTAAGTGCAGCTAAGACTCGAAAACCAGACTGCAAAAAACCATATGCACACTCTACTGCAGGTAAGAAATAGAAAGGATTTTACTGCACAGCAATGGCACATGGAGACGCAGTGCACACAATACCACATGTGTTTTTCTTCAATTGATGCAACTCAGTAATTTTTATTGCAACTGGAAGACAATACATCACAGAAACTTTATGGTAGGTCTGGGGAAAAGTGTTATTTACAATAAATGATGAAATAGTTTGTCTTTGGCAATATGATTACATATGAAGAATGCAAAATGCAGGTATGGATGCCTCCAAAGCAACACCGTCAAGTCCCTATAATCCGGCCAATTGCGCCTGCCTCCACACCGCTTCGTCAGGCTAACACAAACACAACTGAACATCACTTTCTTTCTCCTTTATGGTTCTCCCTTTCTATTCATGATATTGGCAGTTTCATACAGAAAATACAAAAAAAAAAAAAATTGGCTTCTGAGAAATTATTACTCTTGTAAATCAATTTGGCCACGGAGGCCTATTGGCCAGCAAAGGTCAGATGACCCTAAGCATCAATAGTCAACCTCTTGGTCTTCTGATTGCTTTATCACTTTTTTTTCTGTAAAACAAAATGAAAACTCAGAAAAGTTACAGAATGAGAGTATATATAAAAAAAATGTACAAGCGTAAATGCTTCCCAGACATACACAGATACTTTTTCCCTCCACATTTCACCATGGCAGTATAAGTAGTGAGTGTGAATGACACAGCATGAAACTGGTTACTGAATCGGCCATGAGCTTAGATGGCCTCCACATACATACTCAAGAAATGTTCAATGTTAAATAACTGAAAGTGTGCTAAGGTTCATCTAAAAAAGGGGGGAGGGGTTGGGGAACTCAGGCCACAGTCATGAAAGGATGAAATACAATTTCTAGGTTTGATAGGTTCACCATATCGAAGTCTTTGAGAATCCAATATGGAATATCGATTCTTTGCAAAAGGCAGAGAAGGCTGTTCTCAACTTTTGCAAATGAAATACAGTGGAAAAACACTGTTGTATCTATTCCAAATAAATAGTCTTGATTTCAACGCTAACAAAACAACAGGAAAGGTACTTGTGAGCATCTCACAGTAGGTCAGAAATGGTCTTTCACATAGGTCTGAGTTCAGAAGCACAACAGCAAGATGCAGCACCATAGACACATCGGTTTCAGCCATGAAAAGATGGATCGTTTTAAAAATTGTGTTTTTCCTTCCTTAATTTTTGGTCAGTGAAGCTAGCACTTGTTTGCGGAACTGTGGAAGAATCGCAAGGTCACACACATTATTCATGATAAAGCAACCGAGCTGATGAGTCTGTGCTTAATTCAAGAATAACCAGTAGGAGAGAGAAAACACAGGAGGTCACCACCATCGCTGGAGCTCTCCCAAAGGAAGAGGGGTTAACAGGTGAACCCAGGAAGGTAGGCAGATCTATACACAACACTGAATGCCATGTGTAAATCCTCATGAAACTCCAGAAACAGGAACACCACACAATGTATATACTTTGATTTACACATTCCGTTACAAAGGGAAAAAAGACACCATTACAACTTTGTAACTGGGTTAACTGCAATAGAAACCAAAGTCCAGAGTTTGGCAGGTAACTAAAAGAGGGTTATCACTTAGGTTATATAGCAAAAGTGTTGATGTATATTATATATAGTAGTATAAATAATAAAAAAGTATTATTTAAATTAGATCACAGTGCTGCATTATGTGCATAACAGTGTTTGATATAGTATTGGTGGGCTGGGACCTATCACACTAAGGACTTAACTATCAACACTGGTAAGCCACAATCAAGAGGGGACACAGAGTTCCAATGTTTTCTTTTGGTGGCAAAAAATCCTGAAGATGAAAGAAAAGTACTTCTCTACAAAAACGTAAAAATAAATCGCAACATCAGGGCAGCTGTGATCCACCAGAAAGAAATGAGTCCCAACCTGAATAAAGTATAAAGGGAAAGAGAAATCAAATTGAATTTGATCCAAAGTCATATGGAAAACCCTCCCATGTAGATCACTTGTACGTAACTCTGATTCCTTCTCAGAGTCCTCCACTGAGAGGCAAAAAGCCCCCTCCACCCCAAGAGTGGCATAATTGAAACTCGGTGTCCAGCAGCCCTGGTACGTTGCAGCACTCTGAGCCACGCAGAAGAGCCACCCGCATGATTTTCAATCTGCAGAGCCCGTGGCCCGAAGCTGTCCCTCAGGCGAGAGCACCATTCAATGCAATGGCTCCGCCAGAGTGCCCTGTGGTAGTAACTACTGTGGCCATCAGGTACTAGACCTCTTGAACGCCTCCACAAGAAAAATCCCCCCAAAATCTGTTCTTGGGAAAGGCCTCTGGAACATTCTTTCTTAAAAACTCAGCTCCAAGACTGACACCCGCCACACAGTTGTCTTGGCCATAACTTTCTCCAGCCACCAACCATCTGAAGGTGGGTTTGGTTCATTTCAGTTTCAGATAAACGGCTTTACCATAGAACTCTTGAAAGTATACTCATTAGAGAGGGGGGAAGGAAAGTAGGAGCTTCTGGTAGAAGGCTGGAAAAAAATCTATGATGCAAATCCTTTCCACGTACTAGATAAAGATAAAAGACAATGCTAGTAGGATACAAATAACTGTCTGTATGTATCATTAAAGAAAAAAGAGCTACATCTCTCTCTTAAATGTGTCTGAGGGCCAATAGCAAGTAACTGTAGATGTCATGGTGCTGATGTGTTCACGGTTGTTTTCCAAAGCATCTTTAAATATTGCTATAGTCCCCTGTTTCCCCCACCCCCCCACCCCATGAGTATGTGAGATATTGGAATGACACATGGACCTCCACTCCTCCCAGCAGGAGAAGGGAACGCAAAACACTACACCCCTTAATGGTGCTGGGTGCTCTGTCAGACTAATGGATACGTAAGCTAGTTTGGAAGCTAAAAGAACACCTGACGTTTGGGAAGGAATTCCAAGACTAATGTGAATTACACTTAAGCAAAATATTCTTTCACAAATAAGCTTGTGCTTAAATTCTCTACTGCTCTTGGAGGAGGGGATAAGGGAGGGTGCCTCCTGTCCCTTGGCTTGTTAAGGACATGGACAACCTCATTACTGAATAGTTCTAACAGTTTTGTTTCACCTCTATATCTGCGATTCTTTATCTTTTGGAATTAAAAATTCTTTACAGGAGAATTTGTAAGAAAGCAGCATACCTTTGGAAAAATGCACATGCAGAACTAGATAAAATGGTGCATACATTCTTAAGGGATTACTAGATAACTCTGAAGCCCGTCTTTGGACCTAGCTTGAGAATTGGTGCTAAAATCCACATAAGACTTCATTTTTAAAAACTGCCAACCAGTTTTTTTGCTTGTTTTTTTTTTTTTTTTCCTTCAACAATCAAAGTACAAAGTTAAACACAATTGAGCCATTGTTTTGGTTATGCATAATGTGTATGCCTCCAAAAACAGAAGAAAAATAGAAAAAAGTACCCTCACTAAAGTTTCCCCAAGAAGTCTTCCAGCAGATTCCACGAAGGTGCCAAGGGAAACTCAGGAAAATAACACTTAGAAAGCTGCCCGATGAGGTATTTATGCAAAAAGAGTGGTTCTGGAGTTAAGAACACACTTTTGTAAGATATTTATCTATTTTCTCAAAGAGATCAGAAAAGTAAATCACACACATTGCATTTTATTATTTTCTAAAAGAGGCCGTTGCCCTTTTAGAGATATGAAATGAGGGGAGACAGCCCACTGTGGGGGTTTTAATTGGAAGAGGTCCCCTGCCAGAAACGGTCCTGAATGTTTGCCTCTGTTTTCAGGAGAGAAGTTTGTATTTTATCATCTTGGGGATGGAGTAAAGGTGGAGGATTGAGGTGGTAGAGGGTTAGGTGTTGTCAAGTGACAACACAAATCAGTGTCGCTCAGGTTCCATAGTCATGGATGACTTTTAGGGTATCTGATGCTTGGGGAGATGGAGGGGACAGAGCACTGCAAAAATACGTCTTTACTCCCATCTACACCCTGGACAAATATGCTGGACATATTTAGGTTCAGGTAATGAATTCAACCTCCCCTATAGGTGTACATTTGTTCTCTCATCAGCAACCCACAGGAGTCAGTCCCATTTTAAAAATTCAAAATCCCCTCAGTTTCCTCCCTCTCCCCCAGCATCATATCCTGAGCCACAATAGCGGGTGCTTTTGCTTGTTTTAAAATTTCCCTCCATTTGGATGAGAGATCATATTCTTTGAGAGATATCTCTTTGGATCTCCAAAAAAAAATTTGTTTTTTTTTTTAGGCAAAGGTAACAGGAGTTTCTGGTCTGCATGACATCATCTGGTCGTCTAAATTCAGCTCTCACCATCTAGGTGGTCTTAATTCCAGGCTGGTTAGTGTACTGAGGTGGTAGAGGCGGCCAGCCCCTCCTTTCTACTGCGAAATGGTGGCGTCGCAATGAAACGTCTGGGGCTGGCCTTTCCAACCCCTGTATCACTTCCTCCTTCACGTGTCCCCTATCTCGTACCCTCACCCAATAAGGCCCACTTGCATGTTTCCCCTTCTTCTGGTGAATTTGCATAATTATTCACTGCCTTTTTCCTAGAACCAAATCATGGTAATGATTTTCTCAGGTAAGCGTCCCATAATTCTCTTGATTCTATCATACACACTCACTACTAAGTTTGCCCTCAAATTATTGCGTCATGTTAAACATGTACAGACAGAGAGAAAGGACACACTTTTCAACAGAGAATCAGAGGGGGTCGGGGGCTGAGTGCAGACAAGGCAGTACAGAGTTCAACCATCCAAGCCCTACCAGAGCATGAAGATATTTTTATATTGCAGAGTAAGTTCCCCAACAGTCAGAATTTGTCCCTGAAGAAGGTTAAACCTTAAACACCTGCTTCAAAAAACCAAAACAGAATAAACCAAAAAAAAAAAAAAAAAAAAAAAAAAAAAAAAAAAAAAAAAAAAACCACAAAAAGAAAAGGATTAAAAAAAAGAAAGAAAAAAGAAAACCAAAAGAACCTCTAAGCCTAAGGGCTTAAAAATTAGAGGCATAGCTTTTTCTCTATTTTCTATATTTATATGAAAATAATTCATGCTTCATGCTAAATACATTATTTACCTTACAAGAACTTTGTTATTTTTGAATTAAAAAAAGTTTGTTTTTGTGATTTTTTTTTTTCTTCAAAGGAATCCATGCATTGTGGATCAGAAATTTCTGCTGGCTACACTGGCTGAATATGGAAATCAGTAATTTTTGCAAAGATGAATCCTGACTGAAATTAATGGCAAACTCCATTTGGAGGGCAGTATAGGAATTATTTTATTTTTTGCCATGTTTTCTTTTTGTCCATCAATGTGCCTTTAATCTTTTTAAAATACACCCCAATACTAATGGCAGGTTCCGTAGCTTTTTGTTTTTTTTCACTTGGATCAAATAGTTTTGATAGAAAAAGATCTGTACCATTATTTCCTTCCTTAACAGCTATTGTAATTGCTTGGACTTGATTGCTTTTCACTTGGGCAGTTAAGAAGACATAGCTTGTTTTCTGCATCAGTTTTCTTACTCTCGTTCTTGTGTGTGTGTGTTGTGTCTGGTGTGCGTTGTGTCTGGTATGTGTGCGTGCACGCATGTGCACACGCGGGGCCAACCTTTAGGCTTATGGCTTTAGGAACATTTTCTTAGTTTAATAGAGAACAGAATTCAATGATCAGCAATATCACTAAAAATTTACCCCGTTTCTTTGCATTAGTCACTGACCCGTGATGCATATGATCGGTCAGTCCAGTGTCCACCTCACAAGACGTGACCAGGCTTCGGGGTTAAGAAGCACAGAGGACTGGTGGCCAGCGCCCGTGCCTGCTGGCTGATAGTGTCAAGTGCTTTTCTGGCACAATCGGATGCCTGGTGCCACAAGCTTGGGTCTGCTCCTAGGGGGACGAAGGGTTCCTCCTGCTCCCCGATCACTTTATGTGCCTTCACTGCGTGAACCCAATTGGATGGCCATCCTGACTTTTTAAACCTAAGGGTTGGGCCTGAACGGTGATTACTTTGCACACGTGCCTTCTAGGTGCCGAACGTGTATTCCTGTGGCATTAACGTTGACATCCCTGCAGATTCAGCCATGTGTTTCTGTCAAGCTGGAGGAAGCAGTGGTAATTTTGGCTTTTTCGGTTTTGTCTTCAGATAATGAAAAGCTTTTGTAAAACAGCTGAGTGTCAATATGAGTTCTATGGCTTCAATCTCCTTTAAAAATAAAATTCTTAAGGGTCCAAAACAAAGAAGAGGGGGCAAATTAAAAAAAAAAAAAAAGGAAAAGAAAAGAAAGAAAACCAAACAAACAAAAACTGCTGATATTGCCACAAATCATTAGAAATCTCCTGACATGCTGAAACCAAATGGCCATAAGTTCAAAACAAATCAGTGACTTGTTTTTAATTTTTTGTGGTTTCCTTTTGCTCTTTCTGCCCCTTTGCCGTCCGATTGGTGATGTTATTCAAACAGGACCGAATCCCTGCCAAGTGCAGGAGTGACCCGGCCGCTTCTTTCATCTCCTCGTCATCGCTCTCAGGGGGCTTTTCTGTGCGTCTCTTTTTGAGGGGCAGCGTGTCGCTGGGGACCTTCCTGGCCTTGGCGAAGTGCTGGCGCTTCTTGTGCTGGGATGCATACCCGCTGTCCCCCAGAGCATCCTTGGCCTCCTTCTGGCTGTGTTTCCTGTCGTCCTCTTCCGTGTCACTGCGGCTCTCGTGGCTCTGGAAGCTCCCCTCGCTGCCTTCGCTGCCCTCTTGGCTCCCCTTCGTGGCAAACTCATAGTGATCGTCGGCCGAGGAAGAGGAGGAGGAGACGGAGTCGCTGGCAGGCGAGGTGCTACGGGCATTGGAGGACTTGGCACTGCTGTAGTTGTGATCCTCCTTGGGGTCTCCGCTGACCACCGGGGAGCCGCACGATGGCTCGCTCTCAGTCCGCAGCCGGCAGCTGGTGAGGCCGTTCCTGCAGGGCGAGGACACAGGGAGGATGGGGGACAAAGAGAGGACACAGATTAGACCTGCTCCGATGGAGACCCAGCAGCCTGCCTGCACTTGAACAGCTGCTCCTGTGACATTCAATCCAGCAATTTGCAGACTGCACGGCCACAGGTGGATCTGTTCTTGCTCCGATGGAGACCCAGCAGCCTGCCTGCACTTGAACAGCTGCTCCTGTGACATTCAATCTAGCAATTCACAGACTGCACGGCCACAGGTGGATCTGTTCTAAAGACAAGGTCCTAAATCCTGACACCTGGGTCTTGCCTGTTTATCTCCATCATGGCCATTTCCACTCAATTTGTGCGGCTGAGCCGTCAAAACAAAACTTCTGAAGTGACAGCAGCGGAAGCTCCATCTCTTACGTGCAACCATAAAAATCAAGCTGTGCTTGGTTTCGCGTCCCTTCCAACACCGTGGAGTCAGACACCACCAGACGCTGCTGGCTGGGTACTGTGACAGCAGCGGAAGCTCCATCTCTTACGTGCAACCATAAAAATCAAGCTGTGCTTGGTTTTGCGTCCCTTCCAACACTGTGGAGTCAGACACCACCAGACGCTGCTGGCTGGGTACTTCAGAGAAAAAAGCACGCTCCCTGCTAAAGCTGCTGCATCAGGCAGCTTTTGTCAGAAGACTGGATCCAGTGTTCAGCAAAAAGAGGTACCTGCCATGTGGTGACAGCTGTTCACTCACACGTTCCCTCCCTCACTCCTGCCATCTACAAATATTCACGGAGCACCTAACAGAAATGCATGCCCTTGGGAGGGTCCTGGGGGAGGCACGCGAGGCTGAATCAGATACAGACACTTTCACAAAGGTGCTGCAGTCTAACAAAGCAAGTCAAAGTGAGATCAGAGACGAGGGAGCAGTAAGCTACCATCTCCCGAGCTCAGCACCTGCCAGGCACTCTGCCGTGCCCAGATGACTCTGTTGAACTCTATAAAGTGGGTATCAGCGTCCTTGTTTTACAGTGGCAGGAAGCGAGGCCGGAGAGCTTTAGTGACTTACTTAAAGTCACACAGCTAATAAGGGGCAAAGTCAGGACTGGAAGCAGAGTCTGACTCTCAAGCTTGAGCTCATAGCTATGACAGGAGACCAACTCTCACTGGAGATTTCCCTGTAACGAGGTCCCCGCTACACATTCCCACGAGGACCCCACAGCACTCACCACATCTCTGATGATTTTCTTTGTGTCCTTTATGTCTGGGCAAGGTACTAACCTCCCTTGTGCATCCTTATTGGCAAAGTGGGAATAGTAACTACAGCCACTTCACGGGGTTGTTGGGCTGGGGTCATGAGTTAAAACCTGCAGGCATCTGGGCCAGCGCTTGGCATGAGAGCAACAGCTGTGGTGCTGATTCCTGGTGAGGCCACACATTCTGTGTCTGGGCGGCAGCTGTATTTCTGACAGTGCCTGGCACACAGCAGGTGTTCAGAAGAGACACCAGCTCTTCAGAGGGATGAAGGGCAAATTACAGCTGGTGGGGAAGGAGGGAGGGCATCAGGGAAAGTTCTGTGGGAGACGTGGCATCTAACCTTGGACATGAGGGCTGCAGGATTTGGGCAGGGATGAGGTGTTCTATTGCACCACTTCATCTCTGAGATCTGCGGCACACGACCACACCTGCCCTTCCGTGATGATCCCAACCGTAAGCACTCTTCCTTTCCCTCCACAGAGAGCGCTTCCCCCCATCATGAACTGTACGACGTCTGCACTTCCCACTAGAGTGTAAGCTCCCCAAGACAGGTCCAACCACTGTGATGTCCCCACTGGCTCCCCCTTCCGTGATGATCCCAACCGTAAGCACTCTTCCTTTCCCTCCACAGAGAGCGCTTCCCCCATCATGAACTGTACGACGTCTGCACTTCCCACTAGAGTGTAAGCTCCCCAAGACAGGTCCAACCACTGTGATGTCCCCACTGGCTCCCACTGTGCCGGGCACATAGTGGACACTCAACAGATGATGGAAAAGGTACAGGAACAGATGGAACTGTGTGGCAGAGTACGAAGTTTGGGAAGAGACCTGGGTCTCCACCACTGTGAGTTAGCAGACATGCCCCAGGGATACCGCACCAGTGGAAAGGCTGTGGGGTCAGGACCATCAACAAAATACAGTAGGGAGCCCCTCCCCCCTCTCTCCTGCCACCCCTGTGGGTGTGGAGGCTCAAGGAGACCTGGTTGCAGCCCAAGTAGAAAGTGAAAGGGGAGGACAGAGTCCCTGATGCAAACAGTGTAGCAGGGAATGAGGCAAAGGAGTGTTTCTCCTTCCAGGGTTTCAGGGCCTGGGATACTCTGCTAAATTTAGGTTGGTGGAGAGAATCCCCACCGTAATGTCCACCAGCAAAATGCATGAGGGCCACTATCAAAATTTAACCTTTGTTAGACGCCTCCAGATCATCATGATAAACCCCAACATTATAATGTGAGCATTTGTGCAATGAAGTCTAAGTGGGCTCCCTAGAAGGGTCCCAGCTTGTGTCCTACACTCTATGACCCCAGATCTTCATCACCTTCCCAAGAGAAAGAGTGTGGCCTTTGGGCCAGACAGACCTGCATTCATATCCCAGTGTTGCTTGTGAGTGACTTTGAGCACCTGGGGCTTCAGCTTCCTCATCTACCTTACAGGGCTGTGTGATTACACGAAAAGTCCCGAGCACAGAAGAAGGTTCTTACTGGTGCCTGATCACTTTTATTTGCTCTCCTCTCCTGCTGTCAGATTCCTGCCTCTGGGACCTGCTTAGTGTGAACAGTCTCATTTTCTCTTTCTATTCTGGGTCAGGAGGCTTATGGGAACCACCATAAAATAAGAGTAAAGTGGCTTTACGAGAAGGATCCCTGGAGGACTTGCCAGTGAACGCAGCCCCTAGGCTTTGGGAACTGGCCTCCTCCATGTCTATTTTCTGCAGATTTCCTGTTTCTTGGCGATGTCTTGGGTGCATAGAAATGGCTGGGATAAGATTACTCTGAGGCGTTACCAAATATGAAACGTGGTAAACATAATTAATTGAACAGGAGCTATTAGTAGTTATTAGAACAAATGAAAATGCAAGTCTTGTATTATGGTTCTCCTGATCTCTGTTGTTTAAAGTAACTATTTGTAAGATACAAAAATAACTACTCTACAGAACTAGCATCAAACAGTTTCATAGTAAACCCAACTACACCTGGAGGAGTAAACTGGGCTATGTCTGGCTTTTCAAAACACAGTTCAGTTCTGAAACCTTTTTTTAAAATATAACTTGGGGATTATGATTCACTTTACTACCACAGTTAAGCAGAACAGGATCCCTCTCTGAGCACACATGGAGAGGGAGAGAATCACGGGAGCAAGAGAGTAGGAAAAAAGCAAGATTCCACAAAGTTAATTCCTGGTGAAGCCAGGTGAAGTGCATGTGGTATTCATTGTGCCTTTCTTTCCTCTTTTCCATAGGTTTAAAATTTCTTAAAATAAAAAGGTTTTTTTTGGGGGGAGTGGTATAGAAATACACTAGAACCAAAGCAATAATATTAACTTTCAGCTCTATACTAACAAGAGGAACAGTTTTAAGCCTGAGGACTTTTCTCTCTTAAACAGGGAGAGAAGCAACATTAGAGAGGTACTAAAGGGACCCTAGACACAAACTCAAACTTTCATCTCAAAGAGATCCCATGAATTAAAGGAGAATAGAAAAGAAAATTATTCTACAGCTCCTGATTCAATGTAGTGTAGGGCAGGGTCTCTGGTACCAGCTGGAATCACACCACACGCCAACAGAGATTCCACAACCCACACCTTGGAACACTGGCCTATCTCGACAGTTTTACAGATAAAAACTCAGAGAGCCTCAAGACTTGTCCAAGGTGTCCCAGCTAGTTCAAGCAGGAATTTGAAATTATCTCCCTGTCACCCCCGAAGAAGTAAGTTTAACTGTGATGAAGACAGGAAACCAGCATACTCACTGACAATATTTCCAGATGAAAACAGATATAGACATAACTTCAGGGAATGAGAAATAAAATATAAACCTATCTTTTTCTCATTTGATGAAATTAACTTTCCCTGAGATTTTAGCATGGGCTCATAATCCATAAATTACACACAAAATTCAGCAGGAAATGACAAGCTCCTTCAATTATTAATAACTTGGCACAATGTTGTTCATGATGGCACAAGCCAGCTGCACTGACTTGGTGTCAAACACTTCCCACTGCAGGGGTTGTCATTACAGGACGCCAAATGCTTAAAAGCAGCCAGCCAGCCACCCTAAACGTGTTGGAAGGTAAATTTCTAACCACCTCCTCAAAAATCATTCATTAAAACAAACACGTGACACAGATGAAATGCCTGCAATTTTTCAGTTTTAGCTGAATTTATGTGTAATGATACTTACAATTACCATACATTAGCATAAATCAAAGCCACCTGATTTTACTAGGTCTCTAAAAGTTTAAAGCACATGGCTCAACAAAATCACATGCTGTTAATCTCAAATAAAACCTGGGGTATTCATCCTCTTGTCAAACAGATGGGATGTATTGAACATAAAAAGTGAGAAATCACATTAGTTCAAGCCGAGAAGGAGCAATGCTTGCATCTAACAAGTTAAAGTATAAGCTTATGATTAGATATGGCCATTTTGCTGTTTTTTTCTGCCAGTTAATTATTTGTTCCATTACAGTCTAATGAGCATGTGTTGCTGCCACCTTTTACCTGGTGCGCTAGGGCTCTCTTTAGAACTGATTGCTTTAAACCTAGAGGCTATCATTTAGAAGAGTTGCCATCCTAAAGGATTTACTTGAGGACTCTGATCTTTTGCCAAATGTTAAGAGGAGACAGAATTAATGGGATT
The DNA here is from genome assembly GCF_000696425.1 of Galeopterus variegatus. Taxonomy (NCBI): domain Eukaryota; kingdom Metazoa; phylum Chordata; class Mammalia; order Dermoptera; family Cynocephalidae; genus Galeopterus; species Galeopterus variegatus. The sequence continues at coordinate 183,999 of NW_007728271.1, read as the reverse complement.
GGAGACACAGGGGACTGGGACTGGGGTGAGTTCAATGCTTCTGTCCAAAACCAACCACATGTAGAAAGACCTGGAAGAGAAGAGATGACCGGAGGCTTCCTCTTCCAGCCAGGTGGCAGAAGAGACATTTGGAGGCACTCTTCTGACTAGTACAAAGGATCCTAGGTAAAGTACAGTGACACATTTTAAAGGCACGGCTGGATTCATTAGAAAATAAGGGTGATCTCAGAGACCTACATAAGTACCAAAAGAACCTCACACACACAAATGAAAAATTTAAAAATAACCTGAAATGTGAGCCTCAGGCAACCAAGAAAGCCAGGGTTTCCCTAGAGCAAATACCTACCCTAGCATTGGAATAAGAGCCCAAACTTATGCAGGAGGAGGGGGAATGGAGTGGCAGGAAGTTTGATCCTGGTAGCTCTATGGTTACTGTGGACTGTCCAAGTGAGTGCAAGTGGCCTCAGGTATATTGGTCTCCTAGGCTCCCAGCAGAATTTCTAAAAGCAAATTCCTTCTGGAAGATCATACTTTAAAGCCAAGCCACAAAGAATTCCCACAGATAAGATTTATAATTTAAAAAATTGTTAAACACAAAGGAAATAAGCCACCACAAGCAGCAGACAACAGAAAAAAAGAAAGTACAGAATCTGAACTGCAAAGACTGCAAATATTGAAATAATTAGAGACAGAATGTAAAGCAAGTAGTACGGGGGCAACACTGAGGGTTGCGATCCGTTGCCGGACACGGAAAAAAGACAAAAAGACAAAAAAAAAAAAAAATAAATAAATAAATAAAAATAATGAAAAAGGCATTTTCTTTTTAAGTACACGTGGAATATTTTTTTTAAAATATTTTTTAAATGATTTATACTAGACCATATAGCAAGTCTCAACAAATTTCAAAGAAGCTGTATCACACAGATGGATTCTCTGACCACAATACACTGTAGTTAGCAGTCAATGTTGAACACATAGGTAAAAACAAAAATGAGAAATAAACACCTACTCTTTGATTTGGAAATTTAAAAACACACTTCTGGGCTGGCTGGTTAGTTCAGTTGGTTAGAGCACAGTGCTATAACACCAAGATCAATAGTTCGGATCCCCATATCAAACATCCACCAAAAAAAAAAAAAAAAAAAAAAAAAAAAAAGAGTTTATAGATAGGAGCAAAAACCTGATAAAAAAAAAACACACTTCTAAAAATACCCATGGGTCAAAGAAGAAATCAAAATGGAATTTAGAAAATACTTAGAATTTAACAATAATTGAAATAAAAGATACCCTAACTGATTCAACTAGCAGTAGTTTGAGGGAAATTACAACCTTAAACTTTTACAGAAAAGGAAGAAAGGTTTAAAATAAAAGTATCCATTCTGGACAAAGAAAAACAAAATAAATTCAAAGAAAGAAAGGAAATTATAAATAGCAGAAACTGATAAAATAGAGAACAAATGCAAAGCATAGCTAATAAAAAAAAGTTGATTGAGAAGAAAAAACTTATGACATGATTAATCAAGCAAAAAAAGAGATGATACAAATGAAATAAGGAATAAAAAATGGAAATATCTACAAAAGATATTTTAAAAGATGACAAGATATATCATGAATAATTCTATGCCAATATATTTGAAAACTTAGGTGAAATGGACACATTCCTAGAGCTACCAAATTGAATTCAAAAGGAAATTAAAAAAACCAAATCATCCTATTACATAAATTAAACCAATAGTTAAAAATCATCCCACAAGTAAAACACCAGCCCCACACTGATTTGCAAGCAAGCTCCATCAAACATTTAAGCAATAGATCATTTTAATCTTATATCAACTCTTTGAGTTAATCCAAGAGAGTTACTAAACTCACTTTACAGGGCTAATGTAATATTGACACTGAAACTAGATACAGACAGAATTAGAGAAACATTCGGCATGAACAAAAATACAGTATTCATACATAAAATATTAGCCTGTCAACTCTGGTAATATGCAAAAAAAAATTCAAGTTTATTCAAGAAATGCAGAAATGAAGAAAATTTTATAGTTATTTGAAATAATGCAAACATTTTTGGATGAAATTCAACAACCACTAAAATATCATAGCAAACTGGGAATGACAAAAAATTTTGTTATGATAAAGGATATTTCCTAAAAAAAATTTCAACAAACATCCTACCAATTGTGGATCAATAACATGGTTCCCTTTAAAATAAGAAAGAACACAGTGATGTCTACTATCATCACTTCTATTTGGAGGTTCTGGACTGTGCAATAGGACAGGAAAAAGAAAAGATATAAGCCTGGGAGAGAAAAAAGAACCCACCATTATTTACAGAAGATATGATTTTGTAGAGAACATAGGAGAACCTAAACTATGTAGAATAAATCTAACTAAAGATGCATTAAGACCTTTAGGAAAAAAATCATAAAGCTATAATGAGAGACACTGAAGACTTAAATAAATGAGGAGGTATACATGTTTATGGAGTGAAAGATTCAATATAGGAGTATTAGTCCCCACCAAACTGATCTATAGATTCAATACAGTTCTAGTAAAAAATCACAAGAGAAAATATTTTCTGTGTTTTTCTTTTTACTTTCCACCTTCCCTTTTTATTTTTTGCAATTCATTAAGCTGATTCTAAAATTTATATGCAAATGCAAAGAGCCAAGAATAGCAAAGATACTTAAAAAATAATAAAATATTTTCTGTGTTTTTCTTTTTACTTTCCACCTTCCCTTTTTATTTTTTGCAATTCATCAAGCTGATTCTAAAATTTATATGCAAATGCAAAGAGCCAAGAATAGCAAAGATACTTAAAAAATAACGATGTGAGAGGACCTGCTCTACCAAACCGAAGACTTACTAAAAAGATATAGTAATTCAGACAATGTGGTATTGCCATAGGACAAGACAAATGTGAAACAGAACCAAGACTCCCCCAAATAAGCCCACAAATATAAAGAAACCTGATATATACCAGAAGTGACACATCATATCAGTGGAGAAAGGAGGGGCTATTTAATAAATAATGCTGGGATAACTGATTATCAATTTGGAAAATATTTACATGTATCTCTACCTTGCACAATAACTCCAGATGGACTGCAGATTTAATAAGTCTGTAATAATAATAACAGGCTTAAATGTGAAAGAAAACACTTTAAATCTCTTAGAAAAAAACTTATGGGAGATATGACTACAGAGAAAGATTTCATAAAGAAAATAACTTATAAATATGATCAATAAGCATAAAAGCTAAGAACTTCTATTCATCAAAAAATACTGTTAAAGAGAATGAAAAGACCATCTATGACTTACAAAATTTGCAACACATATAGTCTATAAAGGATTAATATCCAGAATATATAAGGAACTCCCACAAAGATTTAAAATAAGGAAAAACAGCCCAATAGAAAAATAAGCAAAATGTCAAACAGGCAATCTATAACACTGCACATTCAAATAGCCAATTAAATATATGAAAAACTGCAACATCTTTATTAACAAGGGAAATGCAAATTAAAGAACAATGAGTTACCATTACATACTTACTAGGATTGGTTGAAATTACCAAGTACGACAATTCTAAATGTGTGTGAAGATGCAGAGGAATAGAAACTATCATACTTGAGAATGCAAATGGATATAAGCATTTTATAAAATAATTTGGCATTATCTTGTAAAGGTGAACATGTACACATTCTTCAAACCAACAATTTCACCCCTGGACATCTTAAACAAATCTGGAGATATGTACAAGAACTACCATAGAAGGATTGCTTGTAATAGCAAAGAACAATAATGATTAAATGCCTTTTTTAAAAAAAACTGTGTATAGTCACATAATGGAATACTAAACAGCAGTGAAAATGATTCAATTACAGCTACATGCAGCAAAACAAATACCAGCTTAATAAAGAGTAAAAAAAAAAAAAAAAAGCAAGTTATAAAGAAGAAATACAGTATTGCAATTAATAAAAACAACTCAAAACCAAGCAAATCAAAACAATATGCTGTTTATGGATACCAAAAGTACTTTTAAAAACATGGGAACAGTAAGTGCAAAACTTGGGATTGTGGTTACCTTTTAAGGAAGACAGAAGCATCAGTAATGTTTTCCTTTTAAAGTTGGGTAGGGGATTCATACATGTCTTATATGTTTCACATATTCTTGGGTATGAATCAGATATTACATAAAAATATGTTTAAAAAAGAGAGTAGCCCCATAAAACCAAGAGTAAGATTAACACTATAAAGACTGATGGGGAATACGAAGGGAGAGCCTGCAGAGAATCATTTGGTAAAAGTTGCATATAAGATTACTTCTTACCAGCTGTTAAATTCCACCTAGGAGAGGTACAGCATTTAGATCAATTTAACTTGGGAGCTTACACTTCTTCCCTTCACTTTTCATAAAATCCAATCTACTTTTACCTGGGCCTCAGCTATAAAATCAAGGTGAGGTTTCAGATCCCTTCTAGCCCCTAGAATTCTGCAATCTAGCAGATGCACGGTGGCAAAGGGGAAGGAGGGCCAGGGCCCAGGTGGTCAGCCCTTCCTGGGAAACATCTAGGTTCAACAACTCCAAAAGTTCTGCCTCAGTGGTAATCTCCAGGGGGACCACAATTGTCTCCCATGAGCTGAAAATTGTGCCCCTAAACCACTGAGATAAACAGGATTCCCTTTCTGCATGAGATCACAGAACACAAAAAGGAATAATCCAGAAAGTCTCCTCCATGAATTGTTTTGCATTTGGTACAGTTCAGAATCACTAGGAATTCAGAGGTGGATTTTTAGATACAACAGGAAAAAGAGCCACCAGGACTTTCAAAGGCGTTAATCAATCAGTGCCACCAATCTCAAAGGAGCAACTCCAGAACGATGATCAAATTTCAGTTTGTTGGTCCCTGTTTAGATTTCTGGACCAGAAGAGCTTAAAGCAGAGTGTGCTTGCTAAGACAGGGGGCCTAGGAGGCAACTCAGTTCATGCTCTGTCCAACTGGTATTCTTTTTTCCATTTCCCTTAAACCTAGATTTTTAGTATTTTCTAATCTCCTCCCACTGCAAAGCATAATCTAATACTGAATTTTGGAATTGCCTTCAAAGGCCATGATTTCAGAAAGCAAAGGCTCTAAGACAGGGGGCCTAGGAGGCAACTCAGTTCATGCTCTGTCCAACTGGTATTCTTTTTTCATTTCCCTTAAACCTAGATTTTTAGTATTTTCTAATCTCCTCCCACTGCAAAGCATAATCTAATACTGAATTTTGGAATTGCCTTCAAAGGTCATGATTTCAGAAAGCAAAGGCTAACAGGTGCTTGGTCTAAAAACAGAACAAAATACAACACAATACAAGAAAAAATCAGTGGCAAATTTTCCCTCAAGTTATATTATCAGATGACAACCCTATCTTAATACTGAAGGTTGCTGGCTTCCTGAACTCCTGTTATAAACATCTTCTCAAGGGGGTAGACAAACAAGACAGCTGACCAGGAGCAGATCTTATGCTGAGAGATGGATTTTCTGATGCTTCTATTTTGATATGACCTTGAGAATTAATGTTTTGTATAACAATAGGACCACGAATGCATTACATCATGTTCCTAGGGAACTGCAATTTTCACATGAAGTTCTTGCAAATCCAAATAAAATTAATCAGCCTTAGATGGCAATTAAATGGAACTTTCTTACAATTTTATAACACGCTGTGGTCTAGACTTGTAGTTCAGACTATGGCCATTGCTCCTCAAAGCCAATGGCTTCATCACAAATGTACACGGTGTGGAGGTGGTGTAAAAAGTTCAATCTAAGCCTTCTCCTGAGGTTTGGGGTGCTTTAGGTGCTCAAGAAGGGGGCCTGGAAAGGTCTGTGGAGGGGAGGCTGTGGGAATCCATAAGGCTCTTCACATTATTTATCAAACACCTGCAGAATGCTTACTATGTGCCAGGCACAGAACTGCAAGCTTATCCTGACAACTCATGAGGCGGGTACATGTTCCCTCATGAGAAGCCCATGTGCACTTGCCCGAGGTCATACAGCTACAGGGTATGGACCCATGAAACCTGGTTCCCAAGTTCATGTGGATAATTTTGGGGCTCTGTTGCCACAGGAAGGACCCACCTCCCCTCAGCTTTCTCCTAATCTTCTGGCAAACCCTGGGCATTTAATTCTTCTCTGCAACCTGACAGGCCACATGAGAGTCAAAAAAAGCTCTAAAGGTTAAAAGCAAGGTGGCCCAGATCCAGGAGAGCTGCTATGGCCCCGACCTGGGAGGCAGCCCACAATGCTACAAAGGTAAGAAACCTCAGGCTCCTGCTTCCCAAGAAAGCCAGAAACAGCTCTTCCAGGGCTATAATAATTTGTTCCATTCAATGTAATCTCTGCAGGAGATTTCATTGGGAAAACAGCAGAAAACACGGACATAAAACTTTAAGATGTGTGAGTGGTAATTTTGAGGATGATGTGTCTTGAGGACTCTATGCCCAGGCAAATTTAAAAATAAGCAGGTTTCCAACATCTAAGGATGGGCCAATCTCTGAGGTTATTGAGTAAAAAGTCAACACCGTAAAGTCAATTACACTATTGACAGATACTCTTACAAGGAGATTTCACATCATAATTATATGCAAAGGAACCCAGCAAATAGACGCTGTGTAATGATCAGCTAATAAAAGTAACACTTCATCTATGTCAATAACAGTTGCAGAGTTAAGACAAACAAACATGGCCTTTGCCACTCAGTAGAGGGAAAAAAAAAATCCCTGAAAGACAAATATTTTCACTTAAGGAGAAGTCACTTAGACTCACACAGGAAAACCTGTCACACAAAGAGAGTAGGAAATTGGTCTTTAGTGGGTGCTAATGACTCTCCTGCCCTGCCTTGGCCCCAGCTGAACGGACTGAGGCAGCCACCCCTGTAAACATCTGAACACCCACGGGAACCCCTGGGCACTGCCACGTGGTCTGGCGGATGACATTCAGTGCTGTTGTATTCTGCACTGGACTGTTTTCCTTTTAACCTCAGCTGAATTTAGGTTCAACTGACACGTGGCCAAATTTAAAAAATTTTTAATTATAATGAATTTGAAAGAGCAAAACAAGATTTTTTCCCAAGCACTTCTTAATGGTTTTACACGGACACTAATTCTGCCAATGCCTACGCAGCTATGTTGATGTTCATTCTTTCTGACAGCATCTCAGGGCCTACTGTTTGCCCTACAAAAAGAGGACAAAGATACTACAAGCAAGTGCCCCTAATCTTCCAGGGCTTACCACCCTTCTCCCCCTAATTTCCCTTAAAACTGAGGGGGCAGGTAGAGAAGTGCTATTTGGACAATTTACTGATACTGCACAATGGTTTTCTTTACTGGTTATCTCTATGCAAATGGTAACTTGTCTAGTTTCTACAAACTGTGGTTGTACATTTAACGAAAACAATTTTGCTCAAAACTCCCATGATGTTCAGGAAAGTCACTCTTTAATTAGACTATATATGCTTTTGTAGTGGACAGACACTGAGCAAGCTGTGCCACAATAAAGCTATTGTCACTCAGCCTCAAACCCACCCTCCTGTACTCTTTGTGGGCTGGGGCTGGTCTGCACATTTTACCACCAGGCTGATGTGAAGCTCTGCCACCAGGGGGTGCCATGGAGACTGCAAAGGTGGTAGAGGAAGAAGGGGCACACTCCCACCCCTGGGTTTCCTGTTCCTGTGTCACCCCAGCAACACCCCTGAACCTCAGCAGCAGCAGCTCATTCCTGCAGCAGCTGCTGAATCCAGCCTGCAGTCCTTCCAACACTTGCAGAACCACCTTCCTCTAGAGGCACCAGCACCAGTAGGTGCCTCCTCGTCAGGGTTTGGAATCCCAGCCCCAAGCCCTTCTGCAGAGGTCTGAGGTTCAGCTCTACCTTGAGTTCTCTTTTTACCCTTTCAGTTATCTGGTTGATAACATTCTACTGGCTAATAGTTCTTTACATGCAAGTCTCTCTGTTCTAAGTACCTGGTGTGGTTTCTGTCTCCTGACTAGACCCGAATGGTACACAAGTCTAGCTTCAGAAACTGTTCTGTGCTGTTTTACTTTGAAAGGAGCCCAAGTGAGCTGCTCGCTGGATTGGATGAGTGGCAACTCTTTAATCGGAGACAAGACTCCAGTGTTCTGCAGTGCTTTGTTATCTTCGAACCAGAACATAACCAGGAAAAAAAAAGTCATCAATATTCAAAATAATGCCTCCAGAGGGTACTAATCAGTAAAATTTGTGATATTAAATGCCATGAGGGTAGTAATTAAAATTAGGAGGCAGCTCCTGCTGAAGGCCAAGCTGGTGTCTACTTGGCTCTTCTGTGACTTTCTACAAGGAACGGCTGGACCCACAGTGAAAGCTACGCTTGAAGGCTCTAAAAGAATGGTCAATTCAGTAAACTGGAAGTCTATATTTAGAATATGCTAATGAAAATACATCATTGCTCACTGTGAAAACAGTGTGTACAGTCTCAGTCTTCTCAACCAAAAAGGTAAACTAGGAGGTGAGACAGGAAAGACTTTAAGAAAAAATGAAAAACAGAATACGTCTCTTCCACAATGAGGCAAGGGCATTGGTATTTTGGCTTCATGGAAGAGGTTTACCAATTATGAACCCAAGTAGAATTACTGATCAAAGGGAAACCAGGAAGATCCTGGAGAATCACAAGAAAAAGACGCTTCCCATATATTTCTGGAAAGTATTCCCTTGTCAGTTTAGTAAAAATGATACGTGGTTTTATAATCTATTCCTATTTTAATTCCTACCAATTTCCCTCCTAATCAGGCTCGAGACACCAGAGTCTGCCCTGGAGATTAAGTGACTTCCATCCTGGTAAAAGTAGGTTGGTTTGCAGGAAGAGTTAAAGGTCAAACTCATGGAGAAGCTCCACATGGTTTCCACAGGGAATCTGACCTTGTGTCTCCCTCAGGCCCCACTAAGCAGAACTTTCTGGGACAATTTCCTTTGGGACATGAAGCACTGTAAAAACAAAATGGCCTTCAAGTGCAAACTTGATCCATAAGGAAGGGCAGAGGAAAGGACCCGTGTGATGCTGTGAAGGGATACGGCTCAGTGGGACAGGTCTTTTCTAACCAGCTAGCCAGTGATGAGGCACAGCCAACTGAGTGAGACCCAGCCCCAACCTCAGCGAGCAAGCCACTGAGGACAGAAAGGGCACCCAGAAAAATGACTGCCCATCTAGGGTCACTCATCAAAGGGCCACCACGGAGGCACCAGACTGCTGGGTTCACAGGAAAGAGAAGTTTGTCTGATGCTGGCTCAGAGGCCACATTCAGAAAAGCACCATGCAGGGATCGTCTTTGTCACAGATCTCGAATGGTCTTGTGGGCGGAGGCTGAGGGAAATCTACATGGAGGAAACGTATGAATGAGATGGGCGAATACTGGACATATCTGGGTAACAAACTGGGCTCGAGGAGAAGGGACAAGTCGGGGGATGTTAGTGGGTTATGGTGGGAATCCCAGAGACACTTCTTCAGGCAGCCGGAGGGGCACATCCTGGGAAACTGGTCTGACAGTGGTTGCTGGAAGGGTAGGAGTGGGCTGCTGTGCGTGAGGGTCCTGCGCTACCCGTGGACCTAATCCAGGGCCGGCAGTGGAGATGAGGAGGACGGAGGAAAGGACTTGCCCAAGGAAGAGTTCCCGGGTCTGGCAACCGACCTGACTCCCCGAAGCAGGGGACTGATGCCACCTGCTGTTTATAGGCCACTTGCCAAAGCATGTTTCCCATGGGATTGTGCATTTGAGTTTTATTGCAACCCCTCCTTGGAGGCAGAGGAGTTTCACAGATAAGGAAACTGAGGCCCAGAGAGATCAGACACCAGCCCAGAGTCACAGGATGGGAAGCAACAGGGCGAGGTCTAGAGCTAGACCTGTTAGCCTAGAATCCAATTAGCAACCCCGCCACCATTTCCTTCTGCCTGCCTTCCCCTCCCTTTTCAGAACAAAAAACTTAACTTTCCCTATCTTCTCATTGGCAAAGAAAACAGGATAATCTGGTGGCCTAAGAAGCAGCAGCTGGCATTTGGATTGGGAGTTCTGGGGGTTACTTTAACCAGGTTTGTCCTCACTAGCGAGAGGCTGGTCATCTCCATCCTCTCAAGGGGCCCCTTGGGACAGAACGATGCCCTTCCCACCCCTCAGGCCGGCCTGGCCTCGCCACCGCCTCCTCACCTCATGGCTGCCGTCATTCCAATGGGAGTGATGGGCAATGGCCGGACACCAGGAAACAGGCCTCGGCTCAGCACCCGCGCTCCGTTCTGGATCACTCCTGGAGGGACTGGAGGAGCAAGGAGGAGAAAGACACTGCATGTGAATTCAGCTGTAAAGATCGCTGCGCTAAGTCAGACACTCTGGGGATACCAGAGAGAGAGAGAGAGAGCGAGAACACTGCACACAGAGCAGAGAGAGAAAACCACGTGTGCACACACACACACACACACACACACACTTGCACACAAATACAGACACACATGCACACTCACTCCCACACTGTCACACACACACGCACACAAGCACACTCACACTCACACACTCACTCACAGACACAGAAAAAGACACCAAGAGAGCAAGACAGAAAGAAAGATAATTTGGTCAGCAAAGTCAGACCCATAGCTTACAACCAAATTATTGACACCCAGGGAAAACAAAATAAAAAAACAGATGAGTTTGAAAAATTGGGCTTCAAATATTATTTTCATGCGTTTATTAAATATATAGCTTTTTATCATTAGTCAGACCCTCACATCTCAAAAGCACTGACCCAACAGGACAGCAGGTGACAAGAGCATTTCCTCACGCTTCTCCAGCCATGGTTGGAAGCTGAAAACATCTTTCTACTTGTCCTTAATCCAACAAGATAAAAATATAGCCCCAAATCACAGCAAAGCTGATTTTACAAGCAGCTTGGCACCTCAGCCCTCATGACACAGTTCATCTTCACTGTGACCTTCGCCACCTGAGGGAAGGCCCCTGCTCAGGGTCCTGGCAGGGGAAGGGTTGCCAGCGAGGCTGCGGCTTCTGCCTCGGTCACTCAGAGCCGCACTGACTTCCTCCTTCCCCCAAGCAAATGTCCTGAGAGGTCTCTCCTCATCCCGCCTTCTCCTAAACACACTCATCTCTGGAGCAACCCTAAGCCAACCTTTTCATCAGTGACCATCAGATCCTGTCCATACTCCATTCAAACTCAGAGAAGCTTGACACCAATCTGATTTTGTCCTTGGATTCACATAACAAGGGAACCACAGGGAATCCCTGATGTTCGACCTTTTTTAGAACTACCAAACAACAATTTCATCTGGTTCCAGCTAATATTCTGTCTCTTGCTGCGTCTGCCAGCACCTCTCCATGTGTCTATGGGGCCAAGGTGGCATCACAAAGTGAGAACTCTGATGGGTTTCAATCTCAGTTCTTGTGTGACTTTGCACAAGTCCTCAAACCTGTTTTCCTTTCTGAACCCCTCCTGCCATCATGGTTCAAAGATGCCCCAGAGCCCTGACAGTGCCCATGTGTAGAATATGCATAAAGCATATGTACGTCACAGGGCCTGGTTTTCCAAAGCCTTGCAGTTTCAAATATTGACCTTGCAAGGACAGGAAATTCTCCTCAGGCTATATATAAGTCTCTGGTGTAAGATAAGAATTGTGGCACAGCAAGTTGCTGGCTCAAAGACAGACAAGTTACTGACTGTCATGTAAAGATACTGAGAAATTGCTATAAGAAGGAATGTTTGCTAAGATCAAGCTTGTGTTGATAGGACCACTTAATTGTCTACTGGAATGTCATCTGGCTTGTTTCACTGAAAGTTACCAGCCTATACTGTTAAACTATAACCCCACCTATGTCTCTTCCTGTAACTTCCTGGTCTAGAAAATAAATGCAAGAAGAGAACCCCAATTCGGTGTTAATTTCCCAAATGGAAGGGTTGGCTCTTGCTTGAGCATTCCCAGGGAGATTAACCACTTTGGGGCCTCTCACTGATCAGTAGAGATGGGCTTTGAGTAATCCTTTGCATCTCCGTCACCCAGGGGAAGTGGGGGGCAAAGCAACGCAAAGCAACACCCATGTATCGCCTGGCACAGTCTCATTCAGAAGCAAGGTGGATAAAGTGACTTTTCAAAGACCACTGAAAAGACTCTAGAAAATTATATATTCAAAAATGGAAACCACTCTGGATATTAAGTTTTTAAAACCAATGTTTGTATAGAATAAACACTTTTTATAAAACACATTGCCAATACATACTTTTTACTTACATATTTTTTAGGTCTCTAAGAACATGTTTTCATAAATATTTCAAAACTTTAATCAAAGGTCCGTCATGTAAGGTTATAATATTATAGACTGTAGATTCCTTTGGCATTCTGTACCTATTGCTAATAATTTTTGACATTTTTCTTCCAGGTTTGTGTAAGGCCCTCGTCACTAGGTCTTACCAAAAGGTGGCATAAGAGATAAAATTGAAACTCTTGCCTAAGTCAGTACTACTAGTACAGTCCAGTGTTCCAGGATTTCCCCTGTCTCTTACCATAATTAATTGTGAGAATAGGCAGAGCCAGATCAGGAACTCCTACCATCCCTGATCATCAGCCTGATTTTAAATAACAGATCAGATCATCTGAGGCAGGAGACTTACCAAGTGTCTTAAAAGCATGGAACTGTTACAATGTGGTGTGCAACTAATTATCATATCTTGCTTAGTTGATGAGTTCTCTACAAGAATGTCTAAAATTTATATTATCTGAATTATATTATCTGATTTTAAGAATTCCTATAAAGTTACAGGCATCAATACAGTGTGGTATTGGTGTAAGAATAGACACATAGATCAATGGAACAAACCAGAATCCAGAAATAGAACCACACATACGTGGTCAACTGATTTTTGGCAAAGGTACCACGATAACACAGTGGGGGAAAGGAGAGTGTGAGAACAACTGGAGATCTATTTGGAAAAAAATGAACCTCAACCCTTACCTTATGCCCTATCTAAAAATTATTAGAAACAATCATAGACCTAAATGTAAAAACTAAAGTTACAAAGTTTCTAGAAGAAAGCATAGGAGGCAAAATATTAATACTTCTCAAGGACAGACATATGCAAAAGACAAGTAGAACTCTGGAGTTTGCAGCTAGGTGCTTCAGTCTATATGTATGCATGTTGCCTAAAAAGATAGGCTTTTTGTTTGCTATTTGGGGGATTGTGAGAGAGGGCTTCAATTATTTTGCTGAATGTTACTCTCTTAGAAATGGTCAGATAACCACGGGTATAGTTTAATTCTGATGTAACATATCTGTCACTAGGATCTCATGTTGGACAGCAAATGAACTGATATACTGCAGCATGCCAATAAATAACTTAAATATTTAAAATCTGCACCACTGTTGTAATTCTTGTCAGTAAAAATGATCACAGTCCCATATACACAACATATCAATTAATTAAAACTTTGTACCTGCCTATGTACCAGGTGATGGGGACATTGGGTAACTACAGTTAAGTGGGAAAGACAGAAAATTAAGGCAGCAATAAGAATATACTATGGTAAGTGCTGGGGCAGGGGGGCTATAGGCATAAAGGACGGAGACATCCAACTCAGACTACGGGGTATCTGGGAAGACCTCCTGTAGAAAGTGCCACCTAAGTTGGAATTCAAAGGCAGAGGAACGGCACATATAAAGACCTGGAAGTGATTAAAAACAAAACAAAACCAACCACAAGGTAATGTGTACAAGGAACTAAAAAGTTACTTTGCTACAGCATATAATCCCAGCAGGAATGAGATGTGTTTGGATTCTGTCCCATGGGTACTGGGAAAACCATTAAGGGTTTTGAGCAGGGAAGCTGTAGCTGAGAACCAGACTTGGTGTCAGACCCACCTTGGTCTGTGTCCCACCTCTGTCCATTACTGACTGTGTTGCCCTGAGCAAGCTACTTACTCTCTTTAAGTAAGATGGTCACAAAAATGATATTTATCTCACAGGGTATTTGGAGATGTAATTGAGTGAATAAAGGCACTGCTATTTAGAAAATACTTGTTGGCTATCAACATCCCCAGAGGACTCCTGAGGTGGCCCGTGCTTTCTCCATTTCTGCAGAGCCTAAAGCACACAAGAACAGGAGACAAACCACAGACCGCATGGGAAGAATGCTGCCATCTTCCTGGCGATGGAGCTGCTGGAAGAGCCACAGCTGCTCTCATGGTGCTCTGTCCCCTCATGCATATCATATCAGGGTCACCTCTGTAGTGGAAACACCCAAAACACCAAAAATTGGACAGCAACTAGGGAGCCCTGGGACAGGAAGAAGCAAATGGAGGTCATGGAGCCATTGGATCATCTGCCAACTGAAGAAAAGCAGCCCGGAAGACAGCACCCCATGCACAGTCCTCTGCCCAGACACCCAGAACCTTTTGAGCACAAGGGCACGCCCAGCAGGAAGGGAAACAAGGGAAGCCTGTCCTCAGCAAGCACCCCCTGGAGAAGAGCTTCTTTGGAGGCTCCTTGCCTCATCGCAACCTTCAGGGAGAAGGATACTGCGGCGGGTAAGAGAGAAGCTCCGAGCATCAGGGCCTCAGGTCAAAGCCTGGCCCCGTCACTAGCTCTGTGGCTTTGGGCCAGCACCTTCACCTTTCTGTGGCTCCGTTTCTCACCAGTAAAGCAGGCATAAACACCCCTCATGGGATTGCTTTGAGGACTCAATAAGATAAACTATGTAAATTGCTTTGCTCAGTGGCTTGGGCCTAATAGAAGCTCCTCCTCGTCCTCATATCGTCATTGTCATCCTACCACCATCCCACATCACCTCTCTAGCATCCTCTTATTATTTATTTATAAAGCACAGGGGGCTTAATGGGGCCGGGACATGGGGAAATTCTTTGGGGCTATTATGCTTTTTGTAGTTATCCCTAACTCTGCGTCTACCCATTAAACATCTTCCTGATTAATGAACTGTGTTCACTTCAAAGAGAATCTCATGGACAAAGCCATCCTGCAGCATTAACAGGCTTTCCCAGAGCTATTTCCTGAACCTCACAAGACTTCTGGCCTGTACACTCCGCTCTTCCTCTGAATCCTGGAGCTTGTTCTCAAATGAGCTGCGACTACATGTTGCCTCTGCCGATCTTTGCATTTCTCAGTCCTTGTCATTGGCAGTACTCGCCATGGTGAGACGGCGGGTGTGTTTGCATTTGCTCACTGGCTGCCAGAAGCCAGCTGTGACACTTAACTGTTTCCCCATCTTTTCTCCTTTCTGTCCCCATCCCCAAGTGTCAGGACCATAGCTTTTGAAAAATGAAGCCTGGCCAGTCTAACATGGCTCTGTCTGAGAAAGGCATCCTAAGGCCCATAGTTCACTCCTTTTTAGATTATGGGACTCGGCAGGAACATGAGTCCATTCTTCAGCCCTTTCTTTATCAGCACATCTATTCTTTCCCTTTCTTTTACTCTCTATTTCCCTCCAAGCATATCAAGACACTTAAAGACCAACATCTTTACAACCAAAGTACTGAAACGCACCAAGGCACCAGCTAGGTAAAAGACGTAAAAAGAATCTGGACATTGGAAATCAACTTCTCACTCTCAGTTGTGGTTCTCATTAGAAAAAGTACAGGCCTCCAGCATCATCCTTTGCATTAGACCACTTAAATATTCATCTTTCACAGGACAGAACTCAAATATCTGAGGCTCTCAAGTTGCCAGGATAAGATGCCAAAGGACATCAGCACCAGAGTCCCCAACGCTTGCTGATCAATCACATTCTCTGAAGTTAGAGTGACTCCAAACTTTCTGACTTAACTAGCAAGAAAGCAACACTCACACATAAAAAGAGAGCCAAATCTAGCAGCACCAGTCTATTGTAGATGCTGGGATCTAAATGTGATAATGCAATCTTGGGAACCATAAAAAAATGTCTTAGGCACCAGACAAACTTTCCCAGCTTCCCTCCTGATGCTTAGCTTCCTTGATTTTTCACAACTTCTAAAATTAACCTCTGACCACGTACCACTGCCTTTGGAGGGCAGCCCTGGCTAACTCTATCAGAGGCCATAAGCTGAGCAGCAGGTGATTCCGATAATCCTTCCCTTTCCTAAAGTCAGCCTTTCCACCTGCTTACTTGGAAGCACGCTGGGGAGAGGGCTGGCGGGGAGGAGGCAGCCTGTTTCCTGCTTGCCTTTCTTCCACGCACGCACCTTGTGTCTGACATCCATCCCAGCTCCAGGCAGGGTGTGGCACGCCTCCTGCCCCTCCCCCATTCCACTTTGTTGTTCTGTTTATTATATAGAGTTCATCTCTGGAAACATTCCAACCAGGGATTATATAAACCTTTGAAGATGAGTAATGGTGATCTGGCTTCTCCTGACTTAGTAACGATGCCTCCATTGGGGTTAAAGATGACTCATGGGGCTTGGCAAAGGGGAACTGTGAAGCAGGTACTTAAGGAGAAATGAGAAGCTGGAATTAGTCTACACGGCCACTTTCTTTGGGGGGGGGATACATGGATGGATTTGGCTAGAAGCATAATCCAAAGTTCAGGAGGTACTGAGCCGGCTGTGTCCTGCTCTGGAGGCAGCATCCCACAGAACATGGGAAACACCAAGTTTGTCCCTGCAGAATACTTCTTATGCTTCAAACTGGCAAAATCTGAAAAGGTGAACGTCACATGCACCATGGGTGCTCCTGGGGGGGGGGGGGGGGTT
>NW_007728271.1:121923-166270 GCF_000696425.1 Galeopterus variegatus | reverse complement strand
CGGGGGGGGTGGGGGGGGGGGGGGGGGGGATGTTGTAGCCCGAGGTTTTTATTAGGTGCACGCTGCTGCCTCACTGAAAGAGAAGCATCAGACTGAAATGAGGGGCAGAGGGACCCAGAGGGATTCCAGCTCGAGCAAGACATGCTGCGCTGGGCTCCCTTGGGGCAACGTGGACCCTTAAAGAGAAAGAGGCTTGCGCCTACCCCGGGGTTCTCACCAGCTTCTTGAGTAGTTTCCTTTGTACGACCTCCTCAGCCTCAGACCCTGGACTGTGGCCCAGTCTGCCAGCCCCGAGCTAGCTTTGCAGATGCTGAGCAAGGGAAGGAGGAGAGGAAAAGATCTAAGTGGCTGCCATCTGGTGACCTGAAGTGGAGTGGCTACAAAGGACAATGGCAAAGGAAAAGCCTGTCACTGGTGGGAGTGAATGGCAGCAGGGAGACGAGGTTGGCAGCCCCACAGAGCAAACAGGGGCAGCAAATGACCGAGAGGTGGAAACAAGGGGCTATAAATAGCAGCGCACGAGGATGCTCTATAAACAGAGCCCAGCCACAGCAGCAGCCTGGGGGAACACAGGCTGGCTGTGTGCAGACAGGGAGCGTGTTGCTCTTGGGAGCCACGGTCCCCATTCATGGGTAGTGGCAGGACCCCTGAACCTGGAGAAGGTCTGTATGCGCCCACAAACACCATCACGCAGGCTACCCACACACCATCACTGTGGCTGGCTGGTGTTGTTTTTAAGCATTTTTGCTCAGCAATCACCTATCACTTTTTCCAGGCCTTGGGCAGGGCAGGGGATGGTGGCTTAATCTTCCTAGGTCTGTAATGCTTCTCCCTTAAGAAGGCAACGTACTGCCCCAAATCCCAAGGCAAGAAACATTATACAATGTGAAATGAAAATAAGTTGGGGAGGGAAGAAGAGCGAGTGAGGAAGGGCTGGCTGAGAGCAGTGCCCCGTGTTGGATGGAGATACATACCTCTGGCCGCGTTTATGAGGAGGTCGAGGACTGGCACCTGCACAGAGCAGACACCTGGTGCATCTTCACTCCCGCCCTAGGTATCACTCCAGTCCTCAGGAGCTTTGGGATCTGCCCACTGACTATGCTCCCACTTGACCTCCAGAGCCTCGTACAAGGGCTGGGGGTTGAATGGGAGGGTGAAGCCAAAGGCAGAGTTCCCTACCCTCTTTCCAGTCTTTCCATTTACTTCTCTGCTGCTCCTGCCAATGAGTGCCTCCTTCTAGGGCCTTTGTAGGCATCCTGGTTCTTTCCTTCCAGGGCCTTAGAGCCCCCTCTTTGCCGGGGGCTTTCATGAAGGCTGTGGCTGGATTTTTCACTCAGTGGTACCGGCCTTCTAATAAAGCTTTCTAAAATGATTCTACAGCTTCAAAACATACACACTGAGATTTCAGAACTCAAATTCAGCATTTCAACATAGAGAGGACTATGGATACATGCTGGAAAAAGAATTATTTAATAGTTTGAGTATCACAGTGATGGAAAGGGGAGAAGTTCATTCAGCTATGACAACATTAAAAATAACTTACTGTCAATTAACAAGGAGCAACCCTTTTCCTTTTCTACCTGTGGTCAAGAATCCAGTAATAATGGACTTTGATGGGAGCTGCTGAGGATCTGTGAATGATCAGCCCATCCCCTTGCCTTTTCTGTAATCCCCATTTTCCCTCTTCACGCCAGCAACCAGTTCATCAAAAGTATTTTTTAAAACCAATGTACACATCTGCTTAGCAGTGGTGTTTGCTTGTCAGAAGTGTGGGCAGCCTCACATTGCAAGTGCTGGTAATCTGAGTTTAGCAAAGAGAGAATGAAAATTCTCTACCATCAGGAGCAGGTAATGGCAGCCCCAGGCAGAGGAACAAGTCGCCCAGAGAATGCTCAGCTGCAGCTCTTGGGTCTTTTAAAAAAGAAACAAAAAAGAAAGAATAAAGTCAGGTTTCCTAGAGCTGTCAGGAAGGCCAGGGCAGGTGGAGAGCTGTGAAGAATGTCTGGAACTCCACGTCAGTCTACTATTAACAAAAGACACCTGCTGTGGGTCTGAGGAGGGATGTTTTTCCATGGGAAATACCATCATCCTCCAAAGTGGGGAGTTGCCATTGCTCAGGAGGCCATGCAGCCCTCAGAAGGCCAGAACCCAAAATGAACTAAGGCCCAGCCATAAGAATGAGACAGGGGAGCACCATCCCCTAGCAGCGTCAAGGTGGGATCTGCCACTTCATGTCACCATCTCCATGCCAGTGTTCCATCAATGAGTCTGTAACGCAGCAATGTTCTCACAAAGAGCTGAGCAGACCCTGGTGACCAGCCATCTGTGTGCTCAACAGGGTTCTAACTGGGTGGAGGGTGTGGGCACAGGCATTAGCCCCAGTCAGGATGAGGAAAGGACAAGAAATCTTTGTTTAAAGTCATTTTTCACCTCTTGGGAAGGAGATCTATCTAAAATCACAGTAGATTAGCGCCAGAGATGAGAAAAACCATCAGGCTGCAGATAGAAGAGAAGTCCAAAGTGAGGAGAAGAGCCGTCTCAAACTTGACGTTGCTTAATAGCAACAGAAGGTGAAGACAGGAGCCTGCTTGGCGAGTCAACCCTGTGCTTCTACCTGTGGCAGCCTGGAAGGCTGGGTACAGATGACACAAGGAGATACCATGGTTCCATTTCAAGGGCATGCCAATCTCTCGCAGGACTGCCTCACCAAACCTTCCTCTCCCAAATGGCAGCCTGGTATTAATGAGGTCCCAGAAGGGAAAGAAATTTCTAAAAATGGGAACCATTCAGTTCCATTACAGTTAAGCTGGTCCCATGTAGCCTTTTCTAGCGGAAACCACAAACTCACAGGAACAATTCCTGCAGAAGGGAAGGTCTCTCCACTGGGACTCATTATAGGGTCTGTTTCCCTTTCCGCAAGTCTTAAGCTTGAAATTCTATTAGAACTTTCTTATCTTGGAAACACCTATGCATTCATTCATGCATATGCATAGCTGCACAACTGTAGACGCATATGCATGTAATCATGTGTTTATGCAGTTTACAAAGTGATTCTATCAGGGAAGTTCTACTTTAGCATTAGTTCTCCCTATGGCCTGGTATATAAATGAGAAGGTTAAGTTCACAAACTATGGTGCTGTAGGCTATAGAAATATCTACTCACAACCTGCTTGTATCTCAGGGGGAGTATTCAAAAGCATCATGGCACTGGCAGCATCAATGTCAGGATCTGGAAAAATCAACCAATAAATAACATTATTTACAACGGGGCTGGTGTGTGTGTGTGTTTTTCCCCCTGCAAGTTATAGTTTATGAATGCAACAGAGAAAAAAAAAAAAAAAAGTTCAGGAACTAGAGGAGTTATCCCAAAGGTGATTTTCTTCCCGTTTGGATTCAAGAAGAAAAGGTTTTCTAGAATGAGATGTAAGGGGCATGTTAGTAACTTTTTGATCAGCCAAGCATGGTCTCTCCTAATTTTGTTAATTTTGTAATTTGCATTGTATGTTCCTGATAAGTTACTGATCTATGCACCCCCACAGCTTTTGTGCAGGGGTGGAGAAATAAGAGTTGGTGACAATAGGAAGTAAGGCACAGGAATCTTTAATTAACCAGGGACAGCTCACAGCATTGAGAAAGCATTAAATACACCTGCATCTAGTGGGATACAAACAAGACGTGGTCATTTCCATTTGTCAACAGAATATAAACTGAATTTTACAAGGTTGTGTGTGTGCACAGCAGTGGTGGAGGTGGTGAAGACATTTTTAAAAAGCACTTAAAATATAAAGAAAAATTAAAGTTCTGATGTTGAGGGCACAATGTTTGCTTCCCCATCTATTTTTGCTTTAATATGAACAACAACAAAAAAATACTCATCACTTCATTGCTATAATTCTTAGTAGGTTTCTGAATCTTTACTGATCCACCGGTTGACAGATGGCAGGTTATACAGAGACAGAGAAAAATATTATCCTTTTATAACTAAATTCATTTTCCTCTGAGAAACAGCAGCGCTGCTGCTATGGAAATGAAGGTCACCATGGCAACAGTAAACAACTCCTAAGAATGGTCACTGAATAGGCTGAAAAGAACATCTGCCCCAGCCCAGCGTCCCAGCTGCCCTGGGGCGAAATTCGCTAATAGTGCGGTGATGCCGTGTGACAGAAGCTGCCGCCTGTGCCCTGTCCAAATAAATGAAGTGTGCAATTGAAGTCGACATCAAAATGCTTTCCCTTGCAGATTACTGCCTCTGTGTCCGCTAAACCCAATGACTAATGATGGGGGAGCAGGGGGCTTGCACTTGTCAGTTTTTGTACAAATTACATACCAAAAAATTCAATTTACTACTAATGGCTCCATGGCACTTTATTTTGGGTATTATGCTAGAAAATTACTTTTTTACTGTTTAAAAAAAGTACATTTTTCATACTTTATATGTGCAGTTTAATTCCCAGGGAGTAATGGATGCAGTACAAAGCCCCACGAGCGATTAATAATATGGATGATGCTGGCTGCAAAAGACAATGTCTCAGGGAGAAAAAAAAAAAAAAAAAAAGTAAAGAAACTTGACTCTGCAGGCTTTTTTCCATTTTGCCTGCAGGAGGCCTGTTACTTACACTCTACAATGGAATAAAAGTTTATTTTAATAAGTACATTGTATTTAAGAAACAGGTAAATTAACTTATTTGGCAACTCCTGGGGTGAAATTCCTAAAACAGTCATCGCTGGGGAAAAAAAAAAAAAAAAAAAAAGTAAAGAAACTTGACTCTGCAGGCTTTTTTCCATTTTGCCTGCAGGAGGCCTGTTACTTACACTCTACAATGGAATAAAAGTTTATTTTAATAAGTACATTGTATTTAAGAAACAGGTAAATTAACTTATTTGGCAACTCCTGGGGTGAAATTCCTAAAACAGTCATCGCTCCCCACTGATACTAAAATGTATGTATATTAGTTGAATGATTAACTGAAAAACTGAAAGTTCCTCTCACTGCCCCTGTAGTCTCCCCACAGGGTCTGTCGCCAGGAAGCAGGACTCGGCATCAGTGTTACTGCTGGCACCCCACTAGCTAGGGGGGACAAGCAGATCCCGAGAGGTGCTGGGGGCGCCTCTGAGGTCGTCCCCTCCTATTCCTTCTTTGGGAAGGGGCCTATTCTTTTCTTAGGGTGGAGCCAAGAAAACAGGCTTCCTTCCAAGCAAAGGTTCTTTGCCATCTTTGAGAATGCAAGTGTTACTGCAGGCGACCTGTGGTTGGCCTGGCTAGGTTGTCCCCTCCTCCCCAAGAGAATCAGAATTGTTCTGAGTGACCAGGAAGTTACCCGGGATAAGAGGAAATACAAGTAAGAAGTCAGGGGTCTTTTCCTATCTGTTTTGTCAGGAAATTAAAGTTGTTCTGTAGTCTTCAAAAACACATTGGACCTCAGGAGGAAGGGCCACAGATAAAAAGACATAATGAAAGAAAGAAAAAGGGAAGTGAACCTTGAAGGAAAACAGTACCATCGACACTCACAAATTTAGGAGCACGTGTGGGGCAGCCCCAAGGCGCAGCTTGAGGGAGTGCTTTAGACCCATGAACATCCACCCATGACGCCACCCCACCCAAGCCAAGCCAACCAGACATATAAACTAAGTAAAAACAGGACGCTGCAGGACAAGTCCCCCAATCTTTCCTTCTAACCAGATCTTCCATGCCTGATACCTGCACAGACAAAAAATTCTGATGCTATCATGGGACTCGTGACTGTCTCCAGGCATTTGGGGCACATGCAGCAGCCAGTCCTCTCATCATCTCAGCTGTAACACATTCCTACAGCCCCATTCTCCATTCCGAGAGCATCACTGCTGAGTAAGTGCCCATGTGGGCAGAATGAAATGCAAGGCAAGGCATGGGATTCTCCCTCTTGACATCTTGGCAAGCAAGTTGGCAAACACAAGAACTGCAAATGGTATGAGAGAACGCAAAACATAATTATGCAACACTGCCACCCTACAGTGCCAGCCCTTCCCCAGGGGGACAGAGTGAGTGCCATCCTTCAAAAAATCAACTTTATTGATGGATGATTTACATACAACAAAATGCGCCCACTTTAAGTGGTGAGTTCTGACAAATTTTACAGTGGTGTTACCAGCACCATAATCAAGATAAAGAGCACAACCGAGATACAGATTTCCATCACTGCAAAGTTTCCTTGTGCCCATGTGCAGTCATACCTACCTCTGCCTTGGACAGCCACTGATGTGCTTTTTATTATTCATCCACAATATGGTATCAGTAGTTCATTTTTAGGGATATTATTGAGTAGTATTCCATTGAATGGATATACCACAATTTCTTTATCCATTCCCCTGTAGATTGACACACTGTTTCTGGTTTGGGATATTATAAGAAAGCTGCCATAAACTTTTGTACCAGTCTTTTGTAAACATACGTTTTCATTTCTCTTGGGTAATTGCTGATAAGTGTATGTTTCACTTAATAGGGAATTGCTAAACTGTTTTTCAGAGGGTAAACCACACGTAAGAGCTCCAGTTGTTCCACATTTTTGACAACACTTGAAATTGCCAATCTTCTAAAATTTTAGCCATCTAGTGGATGGTATTTCATTGTGGTTGTCATTTGTATTTCCCTAATGACAAATGTACCTAACAGCCATTTGTACATCTTCTCATGCAAAAAGTCTGTTCAAGTCTTTTGTCCATTTTTTAATTGGGTTGTTCAACTTCTTTCTTAGTTCCAAGGCTTCTTTAAGTATTCTGAATCTAAGTCCTTCCTGAGATATATTTTTTCTCAGTCTGTGGCTTATCTATTCAGTTTCTTAATAGTGTCTTTTAGTAAGCAGATTATAAAGTATAATTTACCAATTTGTTCTTTTATAGCTTAATGCCTTTTTTTCCTAAGAAATCTTAGTCTACCTAAAGTTGGAAAGATTTCCTTTTTTTGTTTTGTTTTCATTTGTTAGTGTGCTAAAAAAAAATATTATCTGGGCTCAGTACCCAGATACAGGTAAATGAAAATGGAAGTAATCAACCAGACTGCTTTCCTCATCCAGTTAACTATTTAAGCACAGACCTCCTCGAGTTGTAGAGATCAATACCAGAAGGGCCCTCTTTGGCTCCTGGTGTGAATATCAGGCAGCCTAAGAGAGGCCTTAATCAGACATGCTTCTGTGAAAAAGCATACAGGACTCTCTGCTAGAATGTCTGACTTGCCTGTACGCACGTCACACCCTGACATCATGTGTGTCCTTCAGTCTTCAGAGTGTCCCGTCTCTCCTCTCCAAACAGAAAATGCCACAGAGCTTATTCTCATCTATTAGTAAAACACCTCAGTTTTTGCCCCGTTTTTAAAAATCATGAAAGCAACGTGTGCTCACTGTAAAAAAAAAAAAAAACACATCCTAGGTGGATATAATTTGAGAAATAAATGCCTTCCCCACAGACCCACTCCCAGACTCGTATTTTCTCAAATATATGTCTATGCAAAAACAAGTATTTATATATACTCAATGAAATGCCAACTCACATATATTTACACTCACGCACATGAATCTATATTTTTCAAAAATGGATTTATATGGAAGATAGTTGTCTGCAACTGAAAAAAATTTTTTTTCACTTAATAACATATCTTGGCAACGTTTCACATTAGTATACGTTACCTAAAGTTTTTCTGTGGTGATTTTTTCATGGATGAAACACGTTGTGCTGTGTTTCTTTAGACTGCAGACGGTCAGAAGGCAGAAACAAAGCATTTGAGCTGATAAGTAACCTGTGCCCAGCACACTGCTCCTGCTTACAGATCCTGCCTCTGCATGGCTCTCCCAGCCCCTCCCTGCTGGCCCCCACCCCACCCCCTATCCTATGAGCACCCAGCATGGCCCCACTCCCCCTCCTTCGCCTGCTCAAAGCTTACTCCCTCTGCCTCTCTCTGGGGCTCAACTTGCTACCTTGGGGCCTATGTTGTTTTTCATGAGCACACTCTGCGTCTCCCTAAAAAACTACATTCTCTGTTGTCAGGAGAACTACTGGCGGTGTACCCCTTTAGGCAGCAGAGGAATTTTCTGATGGAAGCACCCTCTTTTGGAAGGATGCTTTTCACCCAGGACACTTGTTTTGCAGCATTTTGGCTGGAGGTGTTTTAGGAGACTAGGTAGCCATGTGGGGGTGAGAGGATGCTTCTGCTTCTGCTTCAGAGGCACAGCTGATTCTGAAGGCCCGCCTGGGACTAGATCTAGAGGAGGGGAAGAGTGAATTGGCTGTTCAGGCTCTTCCCTGAGCTTAAAGAAGAGGTTCTCTTCCCTCCAAGTGGTTCCATCCAGCTTATCAGCATAAGAAAAGAGAAAGACATTTGGGTCACTGTTGGGAAAACGGAATAATTTAATCAGGCCCCCTCACCCTAGGTACAGTTGGGGGTGGTGTGGCGCATTCTTTGTAAGCAAAGTGTGTGGGTGGGAGGAGTTAGTGCGCATGCGTGGTGCCACGACCTGCCTGGTGTCTGCCTTGGGCATTTGTGCCACGTGTCCATGCTCTCAGGCCTACGGCTCCAAGGACCTTTTTGGCCAGTTACCTAGCTCATAGACCTGCATGTGAGGAGTCTGGGGACCCAGTTTGGTATGTGAAGGGTTTGTGACCCAATCTGGAAAACGGCCTTGAGGGGTCTGTGAGCTCCAGACCCAGTCCTAGCTCTAGGAAGTCTTTTTCTTGGCAGGGCATTCTTCCTGTTGTATCTCTGGGGAACCTGAGTGAGGCAGAGGGGTGCAGGTGAATAAAGAAGCACCACCTGTTTTTATTTTTGGTTGGGGAGGGTCCTCCCCACAGTACCTGCCTCAGCATCCTACTACAGGAACCCAAATCATTTACCACCGGTTATTTCAGCACAACACCAAGCATGCCACCATAGGTGCCTAATAGAGTTACGACCACCATCAAAACTGAGTCAAGTCCCACATGAAAAAAAAATTCCTTCTTTGCTCATGCTTCAGTAACAAATGTTACTTCTCCTCTGGACCAGTTCCCAGGGGCCCATTTCAATTTTCATCTTTAATGCAGTTGTCATATCACATTGCCTTTTCTCTGGAGCACAAGACTGAAAAACAGTCACACATCTTAAAGATGTTTTCAAATCCTCTTCTCTTGAATAACAACTATAGTATGTTACAGTGAGAGAAATAGGTAAAACAGAGTTGCCAGAATCAATGGTCCAGCTATTTGGACTAAGAACAATATTGAGCCTTATTTGGGGGCATGGAGGAGGCTTTTCCTCTGTGGGTAGGATGGGAAGGCACTAGTTTAGGCACAAGGAGTCTTGGATTCAAGGTGTGCTGCTAATTAACGTGTGACTTTCCTTTCACTGTGCGAGGATTGAGTTCACGCATTTTAAAATGCTGGCTGGGTGGCTGCAGACTCGGGAGGGGCTGGTTTGGTTTTCCATCCCCTTCCACAGTCCCTGGCTTTGCAGGTTCTATCCCATGACTCCCTCCTCCCTGACTCATGGCTGCCAGAACTGTGGACTCCAAGGAGCATCTGCCAAATGGGGCATAGGCTCCAAAACCTCTGGGGGCGGCTAACACTCTTAATAAGGCTGGGAGAATATCCTATTGACCCTGGAAAGCCATGGCCTGTCACGATAGGCACCTGGCAGGACCACTTCAGAGCAGGCCTTCCAGCCTGTCATGGGGACTTCGTGGGTTCCTGATGTGGCTTCTGTCTGCCGCCACTCCCCTTCCTCTGGGATTTGGTGCCAGACTGCAGTGACTTGGAGAGGCCATCTGTTTTAATAAACTAAGAATACAAAGGCCAGTAGAAAGCCCCTGGTTCAATCCGCACTGCTATGAACCTGCTGCAAAAATGTGAACATTATCCTTAGCACCCCTGAGCTGCCCAATCTAACCAAAAGACCACAACAAAATACTTCCTGTATGGAAAGCCTGAGAATTATGATCATTATCCTAGAAATCATTTAATTTTCCATAGGACTAGTATGTTTCTCCATCTCTCCCTGCTCCCCAGCATACCTGGAATGTTTTACAGAATAAAATCTGTTTAATGTCATAAAAGAGTTTCAAGAAACAAAATGCCAAACAGTGCATGACACACACTTGAGCAGAAATGATGCGCAGGAATGGTGAAGAACCACCTTTAGTAGCAAAACAAGGGTCTGTGAATGTCATACAAAGAAGCCCATCGAGGAAGACAAGTGCTCCCCAGAAATCCTTTATTTTCTATAACTTTATTAGATTTTTTTTGCTTTGAAATGTCTTTGTCCATTTTCTGTAACTCTGCATGAGACTGACACATTTGAAAGTATTTGGTTAATCCCTAAAAGTGGAGGGAAAAAATTACTTGGATAACTTTTAGGGCAAAGGGGATAAGAACCAGGTGAAAACAAACAAACAAGCAAAGAAATAAAAACTCCAAGTAATCGGTACATTTCCTGAGGAATTCTGAGTAGATGTGCAGTTTCATTTAGATGCACACCACACATACTAAACCAGTGTTCTTAATTGGGGGCAGTTTTGCAGTCCTTTCCCCCAAGGACAGATGGCAATGTCTGGAAACATTTTTAATTGTTATGACTTGGCGGGGAGGAAGGGTACTACTGGCATCTAGCGGGTAGAGGCCAGGGGTGCCATTCAACATTCTACAGTGTCCAGAACACCCCACACAACAAAGAAGGGTCTGGTCTGGAAGGTGAACAGTGCCAAGGTTGAGAAACCCAGTACCAAGCTCACATATACAGGTACCATGGTCAAGAAGGGCAGCTCTTTGAACCAAATTATCTCAAATAGAACACATCACAAGCAAATAAATAAAATTCACCTTGTTGCTGATGTCTTTCTGCAGAATCCCTAGGCATAGGTTAAGAGAAACAGGACGTCTATGTTTGTTGCTTTGAAACCACTGAAGTAGAAGTCATACCCTCTGGCTTCTGTTGCAATCAATCAAAGAGATCTCAAGCAGCCGCCTCTGGTCTTGAAGGCAGCAGGACAGGGGGTGCCGGCAGCTCTGCTGATGTCATTTACCATGAATACTTCTGCTTTCCTTTTGGCAAAGGTTATTAAGAAAGAAGTTGCCAGAAGTGAGGAGCAGCAGGGATGAAGATGGGATTCACCATGGACATGAACTGCAAACATCTAAGGGGTTCTCTTCTCTGTGAAATAGGGGAGGAAGTGACACCACCGAGCCCAGTGCACAAGGAGTTCAGGGGATAAAAGCCTCACCTAAAGGCTGACGCCAAGTTGTGGCCTTACGCATCATCTCTACTGTGGGAGCTGGAGACAGAGAACACCAGGAGTGGCCTTTCTTCTCCCAACAAAATGAGTCGAAAACTCTGCTGCTCTGGAGAAATGCAGCAAGTGAAAACCAACAATTAAGCAAGTTGGAACTAACAGCTGTTTGTTAGAACAAGAGATCGTCATATCTTCAGAGTCTTTCTCAGCTTAAAAATAGTGACCGGTGAACTCTAAATGGGGAGTTTTTACTGGCTCTGAGGAGCAACATGACAACCACCTGTGCAAATGAGAAACGCATTTATCCAAGTGAGCTCCCACTAGGGCATCTTCCTCACTAGTGTAAGTTGCTCACATATTACCCCTGATTCCATTTCATGGGTTAGGGGATTCTAAGCAGAGGTTCTGGAAGGAAGGACAGAGCTCACAGTACACCTGGGCTGGGCGTCAGAGGACGAGGCTGTCGTCCCTGCGGGTGTCAGACGCGCTCTCTGGGGTGGCAGGAGGGTGGCGGGGCTGAGGACTCCACCTGTCACTGCTGCTTCTCGCATGGATCCTCCCCAGGCAGAGGCTTCCCTAGTTCTGTTTTCTCTGGGCAACAAGAAATGCTTTAACTTTGATGTCTTCGGAGTCCCTTAATTCTAATGCCCTTTTTGCCTCAGCAGAGAGGGCTGCGTCATTGTCTATTTTTCTCAATCCGCGTTTCCAAAGCAAGTGAACGTTAATGCCTCCGGCTCTTTGCCAAGACCCTGTCACCCCAACACTTCTTTTATCTGGCACTTGAAATTTTCCTAATGATGAACCTTTACTTCTTTAGTATGTTGACCAGTTGATGGAAATCGTTCTAGCCTAGAAGCAAACTGAAAGGAACCACGTGGCTTGAAATTGAGAGTACAAAAAAATCCAAAATTCTAGAACTTGAAGACCAGGGCAAAGGTGACAGGCAACCTAGAACATGTCCCATGGGTCATGGGACAGAACCTTTATTTAAAAGGCAAAGGTGGTTTGGTTTGGCTTGTTAAACTGCTGTGATGTGCCTGTCTATGGTGGGTTTTTGTTTTCTGTAATTTTCCCATTTATTGTAAGTGAATGAGAAACTGTGTGATCCTCTGAAGTCCTGTCCTCTTTGCACCTCATTCAGTTGTAAATCCCTACTTGCTGCATTCTCTGATTTCTGCCTCTTGCGTCACCCCCTCTGGGGATTCTTTAACTGATGGCCATGAGCAAAGGGGACATCTGGGGATGTTGTTGGGGGTGGGATTGTGACCCTGGGAGGGATGAGATAGAGAGGGAATAGATGCTGATGCCCTCTACACTCTGGAATCCTTTGCTCTGAGAACCTCCTGCCTGCTCTTGGCTTCTTCAACTGTTGGCACAGCCAGAGCTCATCATGCAAGAGGCAACAGAAGCCAGCCCTGGGTACAAGACGGCTTCCATGGATCAGGAATGGGAGTGGGACTCCCATAGCAGCCCCGAGAGCCTCAAAGCCTGGCCACCCTGGTGTCTGGGAGGAAGGATGTGCCAAGTCCAGAAGCCAGTGACAGAACCAGGAGGACCCCTGAGATAGGACATAAAGGCCTGGTGGGATGATCAGGGCACAGAGAGCTGGCAAATCGCTGGCAGGAGAGTTGGGGGACCACCAGAATATCTATCTTGAGTCTGTTTTCCTCCTCTATGCTGTTAGCTCATCTTCCCCAACGACTGGCTTTCCCACCATACCCACTTACCGGGAGATTGGCTCCTGCCCAGTCCCCACTCCAGAAGCCACTTCCTCCTCTAATAAAGGGTTCTGGGTTCCCTGCAATCCCCACACCAACCCTCCCACAGCTCCGGGTATTGTCGTGGTGGCCTGGCCACCACCAGGCGTGGCACTGCTTGTCAGTGCTGACAACCGAGTATCTCCACCTGCACGGCATCCTCGTTAGCTGTCTTCAACTGGGTATATGTGCAAAGCCTCTTTTCCAGAAGCAAAGATTCCATCAGAGTGACACTGACAGGTGTGACAGTGAGAGTATCACTCAGAACCCTGACATCAGTGCTGCAAGGCACAACTTGACTGGTGGCCCGGCTCTCCACTGTCTTTCTCCCTTATATTCAAGCAACGCAGAACAGGAGGGGATAACTGAGAACACAGGTGTACTTCGTCTGGGAATGGACGTATTATGCTGACTCACAAGAATTTCAAATACGACCACAGAACCACTGATTTTTCCAGATCTGTCAGTCATTATAGAGACACGTTAGAACAAAACCTCGCCCTGCTTTTCCTGCACAGGCTTCCACCAAACTGAACTGCACATGCTGTACCCGCAATGCACTAGCTTAGATCTTTTTGTTACTATGCCACCAACGATGACCGCATTGAGATGATCTCTGCATTGAAAAAGGTTCTGCCTGTGGTGAAATCAGCTTTCTTACTAGAGAACGGCCTCTCAAACATATGGAAGGGGGACCACATAACTTGGGAGCTCCACCCTCTAACATCACGTTAACTTTACAGCAGTGAGACGCTATGGCAGTGGGGCAGGGGGTCTTCTCTACATCTTGGAGTGATACAGCATTTCCTTTTTTGACTTCAAGAGAAGTCAGAAGGTGCTCTAAGAACCCATCTGCAGTCAGAGGATGTGGCTGGGGGTGAGAACAAATTAAAATAATTCACCTGCTGATAGCCCATTAAGCAAACAGTGACAGCAGCCCCACAGAAGGGTGCCCCAGGAGGCTGGAACCAGAGAATGCAGGAAGCCGAGATTTACAGCTGTGTGGGGTGTCCAGGGGAAGGGACTTCAGAGGAACATGCAGTTTCCACCTTGATTCATGCCCACATCATAGCAGAATTCCCTCACTTTGCTACAACGATGTCCAAATGAAAGTTTAGGGTGTTGTCTGGAGAGAGGCTCTATACATCCACCAAGGCCCAGATCTGCTCTCCCTCCCACACAGCCCCACAGGCCTCGCAATGCCCTGTGTCTGCCAGTCTGCCAGGCAGCTGTGCTAGGAGGAAAGGAGAGAACCAGTGCCTGGCCACAGCTGTGAGATGACAAGGCTGGCCCGCCCATGTCACGCATGGAGGAGGCAGAGTATGGATCGGGAAGGGCTACCGTGTGTGGTCCAGACAGTCAGATCACAGCACCCGCATGGGGCCAGGGCTGGGCCCTCGGGGGGCTGGACAGGTGGAGGAGGGTCAGGCGGAATCTGGAGATGTCACTCATTTCTTGGGCTCCAGAGGCTTGTATGGTTTTCCTCTAGCCATCCAGCAGTCCTCATTCATATGGAGCACCCCAAAGAAGGGAAGCCCATAGGAGTGAGCCAATGGAGCAGGGATGTCTGCATGCCTTTATCCCTAAGAAAGCAAATGCCAGTGCTCTCAGGCCACCCTACTCCCACATTAAAAGTCACAAGATCACAGGAGGAATTTACTACAAAAACTTAGTTACTTAAATCCTGTTTGGGCATCTTATCAGAAGATCAGAAGGAAGCAGGCCTTCCCCTATGCACACAAACACACCCATGTGTGCACAAGTGCTGCAACCACCTGCAGACACGATCGTGTTTCCTTTGGTGAGCAGGTCCTTTGAAAGCCCATCTCTTTTCTTCTCCTGTAGAAACCCGAGCTTTAGATACAAAGAGGAACTAAAGTAGATGAAAGCACATTACCCGTTAGAGACTTGGGGATCCTTATTCCTGCTTCAGTCTGTATACACCAAACTAAAGACCCCATTGCTTCTGGGATGACTGGGAACTTGCTTCGTGGGGAACAATGGTGAATGTTGCTGGGCCCATCTCTTCGGCTATTCTTCCAAAGTGAATTCAGGGCTGCTGATTTTAGTCACAGGACCACTGGTGACTAAGCTCTGTCTGGGCCTCAGTGTTAATGCTTAGCCTTTTACTCTTTCCAGTCTAATCCTTCCCCCATAAAATAGATTGTGAATTCAGGGCTGCTGATTTTAGTCACAGGACCACTGGTGACTAAGCTCTGTCTGGGCCTTAGTGTTAATGCTTAGCCTTTTACTCTTTCCAGTCTAATCCTTCCCCCATAAAATAGATTAAAAAAAAAAAAAGATAAAAGCAAACCTGTTGCTTGGCATTGTTTTAAACCTTTGTGCTGTCCTCTGAAACAACCCTCACTGTGAAAAAAAATCAGTTGAAAATGTTTAAAAAGCACTAGCAAAGCACTTGTGTTTTCCTTTGTCTTACATAGGACCTTCACCTACTGTCTGTCTCAAACCTAAAGCATGGCCTGGTTCCTGGGAAATCCTGCGTCTTTTAGTGGTTGCCGAGTAGGTGGGTACAATGAGGAGGCTATAATAGTATAATTGTCATTAATTCCGCTTTCATTAAATAGTGCATACTCAACTTGATACAAAGAGATGTTGGTACCATACATCCATCACTGAGAACAAAAAATATCATTAAACTGTTAATAAGTAATTAATTTTAGACACAGTTAAATATGGAAATAGAGATCCAAGATTAAGACTACAAACAAAGGTATAATGGAAATAAAAGGATTAAGTTTTCCACCCGACAACATTTAAGGACAATACTATGTTTCTGGGAGAGAAACGAGAAGGTACCCACTCTGCTCCAATCCTGACGGGGACACCGTTCCATCTCTAAGGGTGAAAGATCCTGTGCTCCAAGAGCCCATGCGCAAGGAAATTGGGAATGATCTGTTTGGGTTTAAAATTTAGTACAACCGTAAAGCAATGAGCTGATCTTTCTGGTGGGCAAATGAGAAGCGTGTTCTGAAGACAGTCCAGACAGAGGTTTCCAGAATGGTTTTGGGGGATGGCTGCATTCCTGGAACAAATATTTTGCCTGTAAGGAGTCTACTTTGAAGAATCCTTTATTGGATGTGTTTGATTTAAAAAAAAAGAAAGAAAAATAGTTTTTTATTGTTTTAAATAATTTTATCCAAGTATTTCATAGTAAATGAATACAGCTTAAAAATAAATAAATAAATAATAACAAAAAAAAATAAATAATTTTTAAAAATTGGGCCCCTTACTTCCCAGCCACATGGCATATGTAGGTGCTATAATCTGAATGTGTCCCCCTAAAATTCATGTGTTGAAATCTAATCCCCAATGTGACGGTATTAGGGGGTGGAGTCTTTGGGAGATGTTTAGGTTCTGTCCTCGCGAATGGGATTAGTGCCCTTATGAAAGAGGCCCCAGAGAGCTTTGCCCCTTCCACCATCGAGGACACAGTGAGAAGGCACCATCTCCACACCAGGAAGCAGCCTTCACCAGACATGAAATCTGCCGGTGCCTTGACCTTGGATTTGCCAGCCTCCAGAACTATGAGAAATAAATTTCTGTTGTTTATAAGCCACCCTCTGTCACGGTGTTTCGTTATAGCAGCCTGAACAGACTAAGAGAGTGGGTAAAATGCCCAGTGCATAAGCACAAATACTAAGGAAGTGTTATGTAGAATAAAGTAGGCCCGAATGCTGAGCGTAGGAGCTTGGTCTGGGAAATGTTCTCTTAAAGGAGGTGAGTTCAGGCTGAATCTAGTTTCCTCTTGCTGATGCTAGTATTCATCCCAGAACAATAAACCTGAACCGCATGAAAGCTTTCAGTTTATTTTGGATTACTTGTTTTTGGAAAAACCAAGAGGGTTTGACAATCACCAGTAAAATGACGAACAGACCCAGGCAGGCTGGAAGGTGGCAGTGTGGGCAGGGGACGTTTCTGTTCCCGCTGGGACTGCAGTGAGGACAGAACCATCTGGAGAGGAGTTTTGCAGGCCAGCCCATCAAGCGGGCGATCAGGTTACTTCACGACGGCAGCTGGGATGGGTCTCTTACCATGAAAGCAATATTTCATCTTTCAAGAGTAAAAAAAAAAAGGAAACGAACACCAAGTATTACGCAAGCAGAAACAAAGAAAATTGGAAAATAGAGAAGGAAAAACCCACCACAGCAACTGCCACCATGCCAGCACCTGTGGTTTTCTCTCACCCTTTCAAGATTCTTCTAGAAAGGTTGCATCATGTTTTTCACTAAGCTTGCTTTAAGCCCAAGCCCTGCCTGGAAGCCTTAAGACTATGGCTGTGCCAGAGAACAGCGTGGCCGCTGGACTTTTAAGGTAAGGGATTTGGGAGTGGGGCGGAGAGGGAGTCAAGATGAGCATCTGCTTTTAAGCATATTGAGTCTTCCCAGTTCAGGTCCTGAAGAAACCTAACAATCACGCTTCGGTGAGCTCTTGCCCCTGAGACGATTTGTGCTAGGCTAAATGCCCTGTGAGGGCAGGGTGGCACTGCTGCCAGCCTGCCAGGCCCCCAAATGATCACTGCTCAAGAGAATGTGTTTGCATGTGCATGCATGTGCGTGCATGTGTCTGCGTGTGTGTGCATGTCTCTGTGTGTGTGCGTGCGTGTGTATGGCAGAAGGTGGGGTATGGAAGAGAGGGGTACACTCTAGAAATCCGGGCACTGGCTTGGATGATGATGGAGAGAACAGTCAGACCATGCAGAGGCATAAGTCCTCTTCCCTCCCCCACATTCTGTATGTATTTCTCACTCTGTTTCTCCTAGGTAAGAAAAAGAACTTGTTTAAAAAAGGTTGTTGCTTTTTAAAAATATGTTCTTCATAGAGCCAATCTCACCTAAAATTGAACCCACATATTCAGCACAGTATTCCCTGAAAGCTATTTATCATGCCGTCTGCTGTACTTTGCACATAGATGGGTGGCATTAATGACAGAAATGGAACACATGAACCCAGGGCCTGGCACCCCCCCCCCCTCCTCCTGAGTTATGCTCCTCAAGAGCACCTACCTGTGGCCTCCTGCAGAAAAAGGCCCCCAAATCACTTTGAGAACCTGTTGTCTGGTGCCACAATAACCAAACGAGGGTGCAGAGGTGCCAGCTGCAGAGGGATGGCCGGTCACACTTGAATGCTCTGAGGCAAGCAGTACGTGGGTTCCTAATGCAACTCCGCCAGGAAGCCTGCCTTGAAAACCTCCACCCATGACGGTTTCTGCCGTCTCAGACACCCAGACCTCTTCTTACCATTACCTGTAATGTGCTCTGGCTTCTCTCCTAACACTGCATACACAGAGTCTTCTCAAAGATTCCCTCCCCTGCCAGGAGGGGTGCTTTTAGCCCTGTGGGAAACTAGTGAGCATTCACCTTCTGGAACAGTATCTCTCTTCTAAAGAATTCGCCTTACTTGCATGCTGGGAAAAAGAATTCCTCTTGCTTCTGAATTCTTACTTTGGGAAGGATCTTGGATCAAGAGCAGGAGAAGTGCTGAGAGCTGCAGGTGGCCACCCCTCACCTTCTGCCAGAGCGAGCCAGAGTTTCAGATACGTAAGCAAATGAAGAGGAAACAGGAGGGACCTCTGCTGAACTAGTATGGAGGGCTGGCAAATCACAGACAGCAACCCCACTGGGTTGCCAAGACCTGACTGGCAGTTACCTCCATCAATGGTCTTCTGCTCCTCAGAAAATGGACTTTTAAAGGTACCCCGTTCATTCCTAGGTAACTCTGATCAGCTTCTAGGCTCTGCTACTTCTAGAACCTACCATATGACTCAACCATAAAGGCCTCCTGGGGTTAGCTCAGGCTTGACATTTCCATATACTGTGGTCTAGCCTGTAACATTGACTTCTCAGGGTAAAAGAAACACAAGTTTCCAGAGGGGCTTACAGATATATGCAAACATGATGTGCTTCTGAGCAGTTTATAAACTTATCTAAATAAGTTATACGTATTATCAAGGTGCTAAGAATGTACTGGGTCTGAGATCTGTAACAAATAGAAGGACCACGTGGTTAAAATGACAGGTGGCATTTCCCACT
Organism: Galeopterus variegatus; assembly: GCF_000696425.1. NCBI lineage: Eukaryota > Metazoa > Chordata > Mammalia > Dermoptera > Cynocephalidae > Galeopterus > Galeopterus variegatus. The sequence continues at coordinate 147,236 of NW_007728271.1, read as the reverse complement.
AAAAGAAACAAGGGATTCTCAGAGAAACGGTTGACTTCTAGCAAGGAGCAGGAACTACACATGATAAGCACACAGCACCTTGTCATGCCAGAAAATGATAAAGGAGGTGATCGAAGCCTACTCGTGTCATATCAGAAAGATTCGGCAACCTACCTGCAGGCCTTTCCACTTGCCAAAGATGAGACGATTTGAGCTCCCATGAGGAGAATAACTGCATTAAATTGAAATACTTCAAATATGATTAAACCCAATAGTTGGTAAAGATATTTTAAAAAAAATATCTAAAAATACTAAAAATATCTAAAAAATACTAAAACTCACTGGTCATCTTTGGGAAGTGCTAAGAAGTGACTTGTTCTTTTGAAAACTAGTGAAAGAAGGAAGACTGTGCTGCCTTTCCAATGTGAAGTGTACCTAAAGCAGCTGAGACGTTTCTCTTCAGAAGTGTTCAAGATGATATGTGTCGACGGAATGATAAAACTGTATCTCCATTTTGCAGCCTCTAATGAATTAATTCATCTATGCAGTGATATCAATAGCTACTAGCATCACAAAAAGAAGCAACCAGATACAACGTACCACCCAATGGAGGTAGGACACTCCACTTAGAAGTCATCTTACCAAAAAAACAGGGTTCAGTCTGAATTTCCTCAATCCTCCAGTAGTTCTCAACCAGACAGTGATTATGCTTCCTGGGGACACTTGGCAATGTCTAAAGCCATTTTTTTATTGTCATGACTGGCACGTGTGTGCATGTGCACATGTGTGCACATGTGCTCCTGGCATCTAGTGGGCAGAGGCCAGAGATTCTGCTGCTAAATATCCTACAAGGCACTGGACAGCTCCCCTCCCCCCAAAACAAAGAATTATCTGGGCCAAATTATCAAGTGCCAAGGTTGAAAAATCCTGCTCTAGATCAAACTATCAATTTATGGAAAATTCAGGGGATAGAGGAACATGCTAAATGACAACACAGGATGAATCAGCAGAATCCAGAATATGGGAAACCACAAAACAACCCAGTCTCTTCACCACTATAGATAGCAGCAGCAGCCAGGAAAAAGACAGAAGTAGATTGATAAATGTAGAAGAACCTATAGATTAAAAAAGACTTAAGGATCATACCAATTGATTAAAATGTATGGAACCTTATTTGGTTCCTGATTCAAAAAACAAATGGTTAAAAAAATTTATAGGCAATTGGGGAAAAGTAAACACTGCTTAGATATTAAGAAGTTGTTGAAATTTTAAGGTGTGCTATGAACATTGTGGCTATGTGTATAAAGAAGAATCTCTAAATTTTTGAAATACATACTGAATAAATATACAGAAGAAATTATATGATCACGTGGGGGTGGAGGAGGTGGTGGAAGTGGGGGGAGTACAGGTGCAACGAACTTGACCAGGATTGAAAAATGTCGGGTGAAGGGTATAGAGGGCTTCTTGATTCTATTTTTTGGCAGTATACTACAATAAAAAGTTAATAATTACCTCCCCAAATGGTGGTAAAATACACTAGACCAACTGTACCAGACATGGAATAGGTCCCTTGTCAACAAAAACAGGGTCCATGACATGGAGCTCCAGGTGACGGTAGGTTCTGAGAAGGCCATTGGGGAAGACAGACAAGGTCCAGACTCACTGAAGTTTTATTTCCTTCTTGAACACGAGTTAAATTTGACCTTCCTCTATAACAAGTGCTAAACAGTGGTTAAACCTGATGCTTAAACAGCATGATAGGCACAGCAGGCCCAGTGTCGCCTGCCTTATGTGCGTGTCTGGCTGGGTTGGGGGAGTGGGCAGGGGACAGACGCTAGCACCCTTCTGACCCCTGTAGGTAATTAACTTATACTCCACGCAGGAGGTGCCATTATCTTTAACTCAGCAGGCATAACTGTACATAATTAGAGGTCATAATTACGGTTCTCTTTGTAAAATGTGACCATAGTATCCAAATTGACCTCTTGTGGCAGCAAGGCCCACATGCTGGGAAGTACAAAAAAGGCAGCCCTGCCTGGCGGGGACAATGACGGGCAGCCAGAGTCCCCTCAAAACTTCCGAGGTCAGGCATCCACACTCATTCCCTGGGGAACTTCGATTTGTTTGGGGTTTACTAACGATCATTTTTTCACTGAGAAACATTTTACTTCTTTAAATAGACACAGGCTAGCCACAGCTTTACACTGTCTTTTAGACCACCGGGGAAAGGCAAACGCTACCACTCAAATTAATATGCCAGTAATTATGTGCATCTACAGTCTAATTATCCATGTAATGACCAAGTGGAAAAGATCAATTTCTGATCATTTTTCCACGTTAGCATTTTATAAAGTTGCTACAGAGACTTTAAAATGCTGATCTACACCACACTTTAAAAATGCTGATCTATTACTACTTTATTACACCTTATGATCGGCCCCACCTAGCAATATTGCCAGCTTATACAGACCGAACCATTTTATACGATGAGTTGTTCTGTGGGGAAATCAAACCTACTCGGCTTATCATATAGACAGACTGCTCTCAGTTCTAAGCAAAGAATAATAAACATTTTGAGCTGAAGGAGACCCTCTGAAATCTTACTGATGAAAGCATGAGGCAGGTCTAGACAGAATGAATGGGATCTGCCTGTGTCAGTGGGCTAACTGGAGGCCGAAAAGGAGACCAGGCACCAGGTTCGACCTGGGTCTTGAGCCACAGCAGCTAGACACCTGCACCTGTCTCTTAAGCATCACAGAGGCTTCATCCCAGTGATGCCTTAGCGAAAGACAGGTGCATTACCAGGTCTTCCTTTTAAAGAACATTAAACAAGTCCTCTCAAATGCCTCTCATTCCCTAACCACACAATGACAAATACTCTAGAATAAAACTGGGCATCAACCCACCTACCTTCCATGGACATTTAGAAGAATAAACTTTTTGTTATCCTAAAACACTTAAGACTCCCTGGATATTCCATAAATATAAATGATATAAACAAATGAGATGACAGAAAATCATGGGGTGAGGAACTCGTAGAAACATTTCATAACCCAATAGTGGTGACCACCTTATTTGGTGGCCTTGTTAATTCCAGTTCTTGCTTCTAACACAAAGCCAAGCAGCTCGTCTAGTCTGTGCCTCTCGTATCCTTTACTTGTTAGGATCATCTGCTTCTTTACCTTTCACCAGGAGCCATTAAATAACCCTGACAAACAGCCAACTTCTTTCCAACAGTATTTGAACTCTTCAACCAATGCTTGAAAAATTGGAAAGAGAGATCCTGCAGCACCAGCTAATCTCTTCCTGGCTGAAAAGCAGGATAGAAAATTCCAAAGTCTGATATAAGCAGTTTCAAATGGATAACAGACAATCTCAAGTCACAACATTTACACAGCCGAGTAACAATTCCCACTTGGAGGCACAAGCTTTGAATACATGGCCCTGAGAAATACAGTTTTTACCAAAATACTTTTCTTGAATAAGAGCAGCCTGGGAGTGAATGATGGTTTTCTACATTTGTCAAAGCTTCTTTATTCAGGGGGGAAAAAAAAACAAAAAACAAAAACTTAACCACTTCTCAGAGGTGTCCAAAACTAGAGTTTAAATAAAAGAATAATTGCCTTCCTGCTTTTATAGGCATTGTCACTACAAAGAAATACTACTTTACTAATATTTTCTTTAGGTTCAGTAAAAGCAAGCAAAGGAACAAGTCTAAATACATCACAACAAAGATATTTAATTTGCATCTCAATGTAAAGTCCCTGTATGATATACCAATGCAAATGCCTTGATCAAGTTCATTCTACCAGTGGAGCAATAAATGGCAGTGGAGGGGCGGCAGCTTTTCAGTGCTAAAATTCATCATGTGTACATTACTATTCGAACATTTCATGGAATTGCTTGGCTAAGAAACCCCAATTCCATGCTTCACAAATATTTTGCAAAGTATGTGTCTGTTTGCTCCAGTCCCACAACTGTGGCTTGACACAGTGCCTAACATATTGTTGTCACTCAAACATCCCATGAAAATAAAAGGCTTGATTCCCCAGAGCTCTGCTTTACTGCTCAGTAAATCAGGATCCACCATATTTGTCCCTAAGTGTCATTTGCTGCGCTAATTTACAAAAACAAGCCACAAATTAAATACCATCACTTCCTATTTCAATTACATTTTGGTTCTGAACTGCCCACTTCATTTAGTTATTTGTTGGCACACGGGGGACCACAGCACCTGGTGACTAAAAGGGTTAAATGCAGGGCTACTGCTGGATCAGCCCCTTCCTCTGATGGTTCCTCAGAGGGAACAGGGTTAAAAGTAAAACACCATCCACTTTCTAAAATCTTGGCATCTGCTGAGCAGTAAATTCAGCTCACTCCACTGTGCTTTATTTTATTCTCAAAAGAATCTATACAGTTTGGGCTAGAGAACGCAATTAATTTTTACATTTCTTCACACTCTCTAGCTGCCTATTTTCTCCATCTAAGCACTTTGCAAAAAACAAAACCCAGAATAGAATAGCTAATGAATTCAAAGTGGATTTAATTTTATTGATTCCATTTCACATAAAAATGTTAATTTATCCCATTCTTTTTTTTTACGTCTTTACGTCTTTACCTTTCATCTGGAATATACCATGTCCCACCCAAGCCAGCCAATGTCATTCTACGTGTTTTGCTCTCTGCAGTTTTCACTTCTGGAAGGATGAGTGCCCAAACTTGAAGCAATTTTGGAGATTACGTTGGTCAAGTAAATTCCTTTTTATCACAATCTTCGTGTTCCAAAGTGGCCAAATAATCTTGGTCATGTTTATTAACTAAAGGTAATAGGAAAAATTCTAATTGGGGCTTCAGTGTGCACAACTGCACAAACCAGTTCTCTGTGAGCATGGACGCAGTTCTCAGCTCCAGCCGCTCAATCACATTAGTGCGCTGGGACCTGATCAGCAGCACCAGGGCTTCTGGATGACCACCCAAACAAAAGCAGATTGTGAGGAAGGAAAGAGTCACTCACACGGAAGACAGACCAGGGAGTGGTCTAGAAGGAGGGGTCTGGGGTAGATGAGTCCACAGCAAGACTTTTAGAACCCAGAGAAAGTGCACACAAACACTGGGATTTTGTGCATGTTTCTGGAAAGGGTCAGTAGCTTTTAACTAGTTCTCTTAAGGGTGGATTATGCAGAGAAGGGTACCACTGGCTTTAGACTCACTTATCAGAGATTGAGTCTTACTCATGAGTGCATCAACAAGATAGGACTAAGTGTTCTCCTCTTGCTGACAAGAAGCATTATGATTCTTCAGTCTGGGATGATCCTGAAATCTTTGCAATGCTAGGAAAAATGCACTCTGTTATGGACTGATGTTTGTGTACCTCCACCCCAATTCATATGTTAAAGCCCTAACCCCCAATATGATGGTATTTGGAGATGGGGCCTCTGGGAGGTGATTAGGATTGGATGAGATCATGAGGGTGGGGCCCTCGTGACAGGATTAGTGGCCACCTCCCTCTCTCTCTCCATGTAAGTACAGAGGAAACGACACATGAGGATGCAGCTGGAGGTGGCCATCTACAGGCCAGGAAGGGAGTCATTGCCAGAAACCAGACCCTGCTGTACCTTGATCCTGGACTTCCCAGTCTCCAGAACTGTGAGAACATACATTTCTGTTGTTCAAACTGCTCAGTCTGTGACATTTGGTTATGGCAGCTGGAGCAGATTAAGACACGTTCTTTGGCCAGTGTTGTGCTATCAGAATTCAACAATTCACAAAGATTGTGTATGGTGGACACTGTGGATTATTCAACCTCTCTTCCAGCCTCCTTCAAGTTGGAGAGATTGGAAAGCTAAAACCTTCACCTTCCAGACTTCCTTGCAGCTAGGGTTCTGGGTGTGAACTGGGTTCTGCCAAGTAGATGACGTCGGGTGGAGATGAGGCAAGGCCCCCCTTGGGCCGTGTGAGTGGGCACCCAATGCTGGGGACGTGCTGGGTTTTCCTGCAGCAGCATTCCAGTTTCCACAGCCATGAGGTGTGTTCCTGATCTCGTAGTTTCAGCAATGGCAGCCTCCCTGGTGGTTGGTTCTACAGGATTCTAGAAATCATTCCTGAAGGACTGACCTGGATCCCCCTCCTTTGGCCCTTCCAACAATTTCGTAAGTACCGTAAACTCCTTGGATTGCCTCCTTTTCTGCTCCAACCATTCAGACCCTCTGCCATATCTTCCTCTACATCCCAGACCATAGAACTAGGGACATCATTAAAATCCATCCATTTCTGGAGGACCTAAGGAGAGTTTGCCAGGAGGGTTACGGACCAGGATTGAAACACCTAAGCAGCAGTTACTTTCTTTAGCGCTCTGTTTTTAAAGAGATAAATGAAGAAACTCAGGACTTTTTAACTGATATAGTTTCAAGAAGAGACTCAGAGGTGAAGCAGGCCTCTGTGGTTTTATGAAGTTGGTGGAGGGAAGGGGAATCTCCTCACCTGTGTCCTGGGCACATAGATGCTACCCGGACATGCTCCTGGCTACTAGCTAAGGACTCCCCATTCAGCATCTTCTGAGGCACAGGAAAGTGTCAGAGCAGGTCAAGGGAACATGACCACACACTTGCCTCCCACCTCTTCCCCCTGCTCCATGCAGCACGGCCTTGAGACAACTTTGGCTCAGCACGGAATTCTTGCTTTTCATCAAGGGCCTTATAAGAAAAGGGTATCCATGCAACCTGTGCGACTGTCATTAAATTCTGTTAAAGACATTATTTCTTACCGCTATCACATACAACTTTGGCTCAGCACGGAATTCTTGCTTTTCATCAAGGGCCTTATAAGAAAAGGGTATCCGTGAAACCTGTGCGACTGTCATTAAATTCTGTTAAAGACATTATTTCTTACCGCTATCACATTAAGCCCTGAGAGAAGTAGCTCTTGTTCTCAGAGGCAGGCACTTCACTGATATGTGTGAGCTGTGTGTACCGTATTTCTCTCTTTGCCTTGGCTGCTGGGAAGCTCAGAGCTGGGTTTTGAATCAATCACTTTCATTTCTTTAGGCCTTACAGAGTGCTTCTCTCTCCCTTTTCTTCCCACATAGCTACTGTTTAAAAATCATTCTCTAAAAACTATCGATATTGCTGCTTCTTGTTTTTTTATCATTATAAGTCACCTCCCTTCGTTTTCTGGAGTTAAGTGAGATATATAGATAAAATTTAAAAATTTGTTTTGGGCAAACCACTGGTCTGAGGATATGACCCTCTCAGCTCATCTACATGGGAAATACTGAAGAGAAATAATACATAAGGCCCTTTCTCTCTTGTCCTGGGGGAGACAGTAAGACTGCCACCTGGAGGAAATCTGACAACGGTGTTTTTAGAAAAAAAGCATGTAATACCAAAAATCGTGGTTCCGTCGCTCAAAGGCATACCTAATAATTTATTAGTCTATCATTTCTTCTAAATTTTACACTTGCTTTAACAGTAACAAAGATGATACTATCATGCACATGGTTGACATATGGGTCTTTACCCAAGAAACTTTCTCTTGGGTCCTTGAAGACTTGAAAAACTAAGTCTCTGAAGGTAACATGCAAACAAAAAAGTAGCAAAACATTCTGGAAGAAGTCAGAAAATTCCCAAAGATTAATAAATCATTATGCACTGTCTCTGAACTTTGATGACTTGTCTTGTTTTTATTATCTATCAACCAGTCTGGGCAGCTTAACCTAGCAAGAATGGCCTCTGTTTCCTTATCTATTAAATAAGGGAGTGTCCTTATCTGTAAATAAGGCAGTTGGACTAAATCTCTAAAATCAATTCTATCATCTACAAGGCAAGCTCCGTCCTACTCTGCCAGGTTTGGTGTTGAGAGGATGAGGTTTGTGTGGTGGAGCCACTGGCTGTGTTTTCCCGGCTGGACAGAAAGGGCCCCCCCAGCTGGGCCTTCTTGTTTGGTTAATCTCTTCACATCTATTTGCTCTGCTGCCCCGACAACTTAACAGCAAACAAAGGCCTGGGCTTCATGCAGCCCGCTCCAAATTGGGAACCTGCCTATTTTGTTTGCCTTGGGTCACAAGGAGGGAGCAGACAGCAGCTTTTGTAAGTGGAGTTGGTGATATTCTTCACTCAATTATGGCTATGAAAAGGTGGAGAGAAAAGGTGGAAGGCCCTTTCCAGAGCAGGCACTTCACGCTGACCTAGCCCCAGCCAAGTCTTTCACTGGATTTGCCCCTGGGGGTGGTTTAACTTTGATAAGAACTAACCATATTTTCTGCATTTTGTCAGATTGTTTTTTTTTTCTCAGCCCAGTGGCGACTAAGTAATGTGAACGCCTTCTATCTAAGCAGATTATTTCCTTAAAAGAAAAAACACAGGCTACATCCAGCTCCTCAGCAGTAATACAATTCCATTTTCTGATCTGTATCATAGGGCCAGATGCTGACTGTGAAACTGTTATCAGGTAAGGTGAGGTAAGCTTCTAAGAAGCAGGAGAATTAAAAGAATTTACCATCAGATGGTTAACAGAAAAAGGGAGAAGGTACGTGAGGCAAAGGTAGTATACTCTATAGAAAATTATTTTGCAAGGCGTCTAAACCAGATAAAAACAGGATTGGCTAGTTAATTACATAATTAAACCACAGTCAGCAATGGGCAGGGTCTGTTATCTTTCAAAACCCAAACTAGTTATTCAAGCTTTCATTAGCTTCAGTTTGAGATTCTATTGGCGGAAGGAGCCCAGTTTTTCTTGTCTGGGTTATAATTTCTTTTTTAAAAAAGTGCTGCTTTGCAAATCTAGCTTCTAATCTCACTAAAACAATTACAACCCCCTCCTTCCTTAAATACCTTTTTGCTTCATTTCTTCAGTTAGGAGACTAGAGAATTATTTTTTCTTTTGGCAAAAAGCCAAAGTAATATCCCAGCAAGATATCTGACTTCTTTACAGACACATACTGTTTCATGTTTGATTTTGATTTTCAAAAGCAGAACAATTTTCGCATCAGTTTATGAAACGCTTCCACTACTTAAAATGCTGTTTCTAAATTAATTTTATATCCCTGAGGCAGGATGCATCTGACCACACTGAATTCAATCTATGTAAATAAGGTAGGAAAAGTTCATGGAGGACTTTAGTGAAAGGGGCAGAAAAACTTTTAGTCCTTAGAACAAGAAGTTAAAGTGAGTTGTCTCTGGAAGCTTGGTTTTGTTTTCTCATACGGCATGCCCCCAATTATTTACCTGTCAGACCAAATGCAGAAGTAAAGTGGCTTTTCTGTGCAACTTCTGCTGTGTGGAGAATGTGCTGGACCAAAAGACTTATAGTAACATTCGATACCTGTGTCTGGTGGTGGCTGAAAAATGTGACGATTTGCAGCCTTAACATTTAACAAGTGGGCAGATGCTGATGGAATAATGAAATGGCTCCTTGTATCTAAAACTCTTTATCTCACCTTGAAGATAGAACAGGATCTTCTTAAGAAAATAACCTCAGTGCCTTCTTGATAATGCTTATTAAGTTACTGGGAATAGAGGCATGCCTACGCTTTCAGATCAAAAGTCAGAAGTTGGGCATTTTTGCCAAGGAGCAAAGAGGTCAGGTGAGCAGCTCAATGCCCTACCAGGCCACTAGCAGCGTGTGGTTCAGGTCACCAAAGACACCTGGGCTGATATCGCCCATCAATATTAAAGTTGGTTAATAGGCATTTCCAGAGGACTTACCGTGGGCAGACACACAGGCAGAGCCTGGAAGTGGGGTTGGGATGGTGAGGCCAGAAGGACTAACAGTCAAGCAATAAGGCATTATGCCCCGACTGGATATAAACTTATCATCATCTCCGCTTGATAAAAAACAAACAAATGAACACAAAACCCCTAACTTTTACCCTAGGCAGAATAATCTGCAAGGGATAGGTCAAAGGAGGAAATGTCTTGGCAGGTAAGGAGTTTATAACACAGTCATATTACAAGTGTACTGGGAATGCATCCCGGCCACCACCCCTCGCCCCAACCTGGGTGCTCAACCGCTTTCCAGAACCTTGGAACTACCTTCAGATGGGTCTCCCTCTGCAGGTGAATTCTCTCCCTGCTAACCCACTCTCCTCCATGGACCAGCTCAGGCATTCCCTCCCTTCTGAGCCTGCACCGACTCTTCTCCATCCTACAAGGTGGTCCCACCCTGCCACCTTGCCACCTTGCATTCAAAGCCAAACGCCCCTCCCACCAGCCTGTCGCTTGCCTCAGCCAGCCTTGGTTTCCTCGTAGATGTTTTCATTCGTGTCGCTGCCAATCTGGAATCCCTTCCCATCCTTTCTTCGTAAGGAAACTGAACCCACCCCTTAATGAAAATCCAATGCCACAATCCAAAATCTGCATCATTCCCTGTTGTGGGGAACCACCATCCAAACCTTTCAGGACCATTTGATTTTCAATCTTTACTGCCCCACAGCTAAGCCAGATTCTTCTTGGGGGCAGTGAATGTCAAATTAGCATCTTATTATTTTTGTATCAATCCTCCCCTCAGCCTGGACCAATGCCATGCTGATTTTGTTGACAAGAACTCCTTAATGTATCTTCTGTGAGGATCCTGGGCAAATGGGATGTGTAAATCCTGGAAGCTGCTCAAAAAAGGAGGAGTTGTTTTAGGAAAAGAACAAGAGTGTGAGATCTCAAAAAGTTTCTGTGTGTTCTCTGTGTCCCTCACCCCTAATTGCTAGTGAGAAGGGCACCAAAGAGGCAGACACATCTGGGTTCTAATTTGCCACTCAGTTGCTGTGTGACTTTGGATAAGCCACTTCACCTCTCTGAGCTTCAGTTTTCTCTCCAAAGGGGACCACACTCCCTAGTTCATAGGATGGTGGTTAAAAAATTAAAGACAACATGTAAAATAAAAAACATTAAAAATTTTTTTTTGCTGGTTCCTTTAAAAATGTTAGCTTCCCAAGCCCACCAATCAGTCCCAACAAACTACAAAAGGAAAGGGGCAAAGTCCAACCCCTGAAAGCTTTGAAGTGGCTGCTCCCCTCCCCCTTTGCTGGAAACCTCCCCTGTGCTGAGCCTGCAGCATCACTGCCAGGCCTGGCTCACTGTGCTGGTGGCTCCCCAAGGTGCTGATGCTCTCAGGCAAAATGAACCTAACATCTGTATTCTATTTGCTAATGAGCAATCATCATTTGTACCTTTCTCCAGCCTGGGATTCAGCTGCTTGGAATACTAATGCTATTAGAAATTGGAGTCTTTTTTTAAAAAACACACGTTCATTTAGCAAAACACTGTTTTAACTCATTTGACATTTTTATGGTTCCTGGGATTCCTTAGCAATACATCACTGGTTACGAAGCTCTCGATTCCCCAATACTCCTCCCCTCCATGCCTGCATCAACCTGTGCAATATTTGGGTGTTTGGATGGAGGTCAGGGAACAGCAGACTTGACTGATCCTAGACATGCCTTTTTGATTAATTCAATGGATATGACGGGATAAGTCAATGGACCTTTCCTTTAACTTAATTTTTAATCACATGATTAATACAAGGTTACAGTTGCTTATTTTAAAAATTAGGCCATTACAAAAAAGGTCACCCAATCCCATTCCCTTACCTGTTCCCTAAAGGTAACCTTCCCTGCAAACTTGGTGTGCATCTGTCCAGAGCTTTTCATGTGCACACAGACAAGCATCTGTATCTTTCAAAACTATGCTGTGTTGTTGAACTTGTGTATAGTTTACATAAACGGAGGTATACATTGTCTTCAACTTGTTTTTTTCATTCAACAGTAGGTCTTGGTTTCTGTTCATATGGGTGGGGAACAGAAGGATGTGGCTCATGCCTTTTCATTGCAGCACAGAAGGGAAACCTCAGTCTTATTCAACATTTCCCTGGTCATGAACATTTAGGTTGTTTCCAATTTGGGGCTTTTTACAAAGAGTGCTGCAGCGAGCCTCCTTGCACATGTCTGGCTGTGTACACGGGGTACCAGTCCTCTAGGAAATATGACTCAAAGAGATGCTGGATCTCGCTTTCCCTCATGTGCGAAATAAGACGGCCGGACTGAATGACCATCCACTGTGATCCTACTTCCATTTCATGTTTTGTGTCGCCATTAGGGGCTGTGGACTGAATGGCCCCCCAAAGTCAATGGAGCTCAATCCACACTGTAACTGTTAAGAGGGTGGGAAATCCTGTTATGGTGGTTGAAAGGCGGGGCCTTGAGGAGGTGATGGTTTAATGGTGATCAGGTGTGTGGTTCTGAGAGCTTTAAAAGAAGAGTGCATAAGGAGCTCGCTCTCTCTGCTACACCACTTTCTGCCATGGAGACCCCTGCATTTCTGTAAAACAACCACCAAAGACCCTCAGTAGATGTGTTCCCTGGACGTTGGACTTCCCAGCCTCTGAAACTATAAGCAATAAATTTTGTTTTCTTACATTTACCCAATTCCAGGTATTTGTGATAAGCAACAGAAACGAACTAACACAGGGGCCAACATAAGAAGCTTTCATTTCTACACACAACTCTATCCTCAATGTGATACCTGTTAAGACTTTCCCTAAGCTTCCAGGGTCTTCCATGAACTAAGCTCACTTATCCTTACTTTCTCCTTTTATCTACCAAATCTAGTTACTCCTGATCCTGTGTCTTTGTAAACTACCCTTTCATATTTGAGAGGCATCATCAGAGATGTTCAGAGCTCATAACTGGTGAGCATGTGCACACACGTTTGCATGTATGTCAGCCCCACGAGGGCAGGGCCTCGTCTGCTGGCTTATCACTATCTCCCACGGGCCAGGGGCAGTGCCCACACACAGTGGGAGCTCATGAAATATCTGACGAAACATCATCCATTGATGACTGTTATTCTTGCCGAGTACTAGGAGTACAGCCTGGGGCAAGTTGACTTAACCTTTCTGTGCCTCAGTTTCCTCATGTGAAAAATGTGAATAATAGCACCTCCTTCCCTTACAGGGTTGCTATGCAGAGCAAACAAGTTGATACATACAAGCCTAGTAGTTATACATTGTCAATTAACATTAGTTGATACTACAGTTGTCCTTATAAGTTGTGTGAGTTGGACATTCCCTTTGATTAATGGGATTTTGCACCCAGAGCACCCCTGAGATTGAGAGAGGAGATACGAGGCACTCAGAGTACTAATAATCGATTTGCATTTTACTGTTCCTTTTATTGTAATGATGTATAACTCCACACTGATGTCCACTGATGAGCAGAACTTTTTTTTCTGTTGGTCAGTTTTATTTTCCTTTTTGCAAGTAATGCCTTCTCGTTTAATTTCAAAGTCCTCTCCTCTTCCTTTCTTCTCATCCCATTTTACTTCCTCCTTTTGCAGTTAATGCCCAGCAGTTCTTCCAGGAGGAGCCAAGTGCTCTGGATTCATTTGAGGCCTCCCCTGGTTCTAGTTCAGATCACGAAAAGCAGCAGAGCAGTTGACAACTCAACTCTGGGGTCAGGTGGCCTGAGTTCACATTTCAGCTCCAGTACTTACAGCAGTGTGACCTTAGTCAAGACACTTGACCTCTCTGTGTTTCAGTTTTCTTTTCTATAAAATGGGCTGTGATGAGGATTAAGTGAGCTGGTATGTATAAGCAGGTAGGAGAGCACCTGGCACTCAAGCACTCAGAAAGTGCCGTATCATCATCAGATCAAAACGACACATGTAAAGTACCATCTTCTTAGGGACCTCAATGTGAGCTGTGTTTGCAGGTTATAGAAGGTCATGATCCTTTCCACACGACTTACCCTGCACTTCGCTGGGTCAAGAATGTGTCTTCATGGGCTGGATGGTCAGGAGGACAGATGCAGCCACAACTGCAACAAAGACAACTGATCCAGACTCAAATGATACTCCTGGCCTTGGCCCCTAGGAACCCTCTGGAGCTGACCTGCCCAGGCAACTGAACATTAGCAGTCGTATCAGAGGAATTACCATCAAGTGTATCCAAGTACACCCTCGGAAGGATGGGACACACACATTGGAGGCTCGGCTGGAAGAAGACTGCCCTGAGAACCAGCAGAAAGCAAAGGTTAGCTTCAGGTTAGGCAGTTCTACTAGAAGGGCTGTCCACTCAAGGTCTAACATGGTAGAGCCATGACGGAAAAAAGACTAAAGGAAGGCAGCCTTGACAGCAAGGAGGGACACAGAAATTAGTCACAGAGTGCCATGGAGAAGGTGTTCAAACCCTGAAGTTTATGGAATCGGGCCAGTGGCTGAAAGTGAATTCAGGGATGCATTAAAAACATAACCCACATTAACGAGTAGTAGAAGCAAGAGACACAAAAGTCTCAAATACAAAGCCTTGCACAGTGTCAGGGCCACTCAAAATTATCACTAGGAAAAAAAACGTAGCATGGGTTTTACTGTTTGAAAGTAAATATAGTGGTAACGATGATTATTTTGTTATAACTATAGTTCTATTCCAGAGACACATCTCATGCTAGCATTTCTTCCTTTCTCCAGGATGGTGTTCTATTGCTATGACAACCAATAACATTTTGCACACCACCGTGCACTGTATCATGTATCACCATGGCAGGAAAGGAAATGCCATACTGTACTTAAAAGCCACCTTCTTTTCTCTCCCTTTTAAAGTCTGTTATCACTCCCCATGCATTAGTCACTGCACCATATTATATGTAACCTTTGGTTACAGTCAGATTTGTGATATACGAAGCAAAAGCCAGAAAGCCTTGCAGATCCCTTAACATTTTATAACAAATAAAAGATAACCAAACTATTATTCTGGTTGTTCTTCAACACAGTGATAGAGAACTTGCTTTTACCAGTTTCCTTGTTGGATCAAAAGCCTTTGTCAGACTTTTGCAAATGTCTGTCCTATGCAGCAAGAACTCTCTCAGCGACACTGAGGGGAAACAAAGTATTCCTCTCAAGAGAATTTTCCATTACATGAAGAATTGTCTCTTGAAATATCTTTTTTATTTTTTTCATTTTAAATATTTTAACAAAATTAAAAAAAATTGTATCATACACTAACTCCCCTGTCTATACAGTCTTTCTTGAGGACTTTGTCACCGTGGAAACCCATCATCGCTGGGCACTGCTGTAACACATGACGCTCTCCAGGGCTGATGTCACTTGGGAGTGGCCCTGAGTCCACCCACCGGGGGGCCTGGAGATCTAGCCAGAGTCAGCCAAAGTTGGGACACACAGGCTCATTTTAACATCCGTCGGTGTTGCCTGGTCCCACAAGACAGGAAATATATGAAAATCCTGCACCATTCCATAGAGTTGCAATGTCTTTGGACTCTAATGGAAAGACATGTACATACACTAATATTTTTAAAACGTAAAATCCAGTCTACTGACAGCCAGAGGGTAGGGGATGCAGACTTATGCAAGTGGAAAGAAAAATCTGGTAATGTTTACCTTGAATCTAAGGAATGTGGGTCATGTGAATCCTGCCTCTTTATGTTGTGGCCTCATTTAGAAAATAACTGTATGAAGGGGCTCAGCCCAGAGGTCAGGGGCACAGATACTCAACTGAGTTTGGCGGGTAGCATTGGTCATTAAGATAACTCAGCAAACTGAGAAAGCAGCCTTACCTCCCCACACAAATTCACCTAGGAAGGCAATGCCCAACATCATTTGAAATGACCCAATTGTTTCTTTAGTGGAATAAGCATCATTTTCTTTGCTTTACTCTCTTCCCTCCCTCTTTCTCGCTTTCCTTTCTTTTTTTAAAGAAAATGTAGGCAAATGTTTATTTATATAATTTGTCATTTGGGGTGGGGGTGAAAGTTCTGTCAAGAGTATTTGAGTTATGGAATTCACCTTAGTGTTTCTGCAGGATAAGAAACCGTTTGAGCTCAAATTTTTAAAAATGTGAACTGAAGAACCAGATTTGCTTACTGGTCAAATATGTTTAGTAAGTTGAGTTATCTTAAAGCTTCTGACCGAGGCCCACATTTTGGCTTTAACCTTTGAGCCGCTGTGTCCTGGATCTCTGCATGAAGAGACAGAAGGCAAGGTCAGAAAGAAACCTGCCGAGGTCGTAACAGGTGGTCCTGGTGTCTGGCTCCACTGGGACAAGCACTGGGCAGGCAGGGTACAGACTGTCGACCGTGGCTCTAGGGCCAGACCCCCTGCCTTCCATCTGCCCTTTCCCACCTCGAAGGTAGCCATGAAGATGATAGGCAGGTTCTCTTGGGAGACAGGCAGTCCCCGGCACTGTAGCTGATGGCTGCCCAACAGTGTGGGTGAGGCTCTTTGTCCATCTCTGTGAACTTGCTCAGGGTAAGGAAAATCTAGAATGATTTAATCCCAATGATTAAACTGTGCTCCTGAGCAGCCTCCAGAAACTTCAAATTGCTGAGACTTTCTCAAAGCTGCCAGAGCACCTGCCAGGTCTCTTCAAGGAGTACCTGATGGGGATTTACGGCATTTCTCCCAGTGGGCAGTCATGGGGGGGTGATGTGTGGAATGACATGGAACGCAGAGGGGAGGGGGTCCTCCTGGGAAGCAGGTCTTTCCCTTCTTGGACAATCTGGGTAAGCCTCTTTTAGCCCCAGGAAACTAGAATAAAACATGGAAACGTTTAAGAAAATCACATCTGTAGAGATACTTTTTAAAATAAGAAATCCAAGCATATCTAGTATTTTAAATATGTTATAATTAAGAGAATCGGACTATTAGAATAACAGACCACCCTTAAAGTGTGGAATTAAATAACCTACTTAGATTTTAACTTGAAGTCAAGATCTCACTAAGGTTATACGTGTATACAGCATAAGAAAGTTTAAAAGACCATAAGGTGTAACATACTCATAAGCTTAATTAGATTTATAAGAATTGCTTAAGTGCTCTGGGAGGCTTGTTTGTTGAGTCAGGCAATTGAGTGCTTATAAATTTAATATGTTCGATTTCCTTTACAAATGCAGTTTAAAATGTTTAAAGGAGTTTAATTAACTAAGTTTGCAAATCAGACCAAACATTAATAAAAGGCCCCCTTTAAAAGAGATTGTTAAAAATTGCTGGGCTTATAAATAAAATCATGAGATCTGTGAAAGTTCTTAAAAGCCTAAGGAAAAGTGAGGTTTTAGATTTCATAACTTCAGTGAAAATTAATTAATTAATTAATTTTTATTTTTTTGGCAGCTGGCTGGGATGGGCATCTGAAGTGCTCTAACCAACTGAGCCAACTGACCAGCCAATGAAAATTAATTTTAAAAAATAAGTTATCAGAATAATCTTTTCAGCCCAAAATGCTTAGAAACCCTACCCTGCCCTTTGACATTATCTTTTTTAGTTATTCAGTCTTCAGTAATAATTTATTGACGCACCTACTATGTGTCGGGTATTGTGCTAGGCATAACTGGGTATGTCCTGGCTCTTCCAACCATCTGGTAGGGCAGATTAAAATATGTATATGAATCACTGCTATGTTAGAAAACAGGTACAACTGACTAAGGAAGGCATAAGGTGCATAAGGATTAAGAAACGGAAATAATATATGACCTGGATCTAGTTTGAAATTTGCTTTTTAAAGTTTGTGAGTCCCCCCACCCTCTGCTATCCCCTGTGCCCTGAGTTTGCCTTACACATAAATTCATGCTTCTACTACCCTGTTAACTGGAAACGCATTTTTAAGTCTGTTAGAATTATGTGTAAAGCAAAGGTTAACAGCATGTGAGTGAAAGTCCATCAGGCTCTCTGAAAGAGTTTACTTTGCAAATATTGTAACATCTTTGCTCAGAATTCTTTGTTTCCTTTGGTTCTCCATTCCCCATCCATCTTATAGGTGAGGTTGCCAGATAATTGGCTTCTAGACTAGTACACTACTACTAGAAATTGGTTTATAACTAACCTTTTTTTTTTTTTTTTTTTTTTGGTGGCTGGCCAGTACAGGGATTGAACTCTGGACCTTGGTGTTACCAGCACCATGCTCTAACCAACTGAGCTAACTGGCCAGTCCCTGACTGACCACTTTTAGATGTAGAGTACAAGCAGCTTTATTTCTAAAATTATATCCAAAAGGCAAGGATGCCATTATAGTGAGAAAATAGTAAATTCCCAAGTGATTTGGGGGCATGGGGAGAAGTGAAATCTAGTTGTTTCTGACCATCCATCTACCAGGGTGACTTTTATTTGCTTGCTAGAATAGTATGACTATCAGGAAGATTTTAAATGATTCTTCATTGACTGTTATGGGCTGAACTGTACCCCATGCCCACCCTTCAGATGTTGAAGTCCTAACCAGAACCTCAGAACCTGGCCTTATTTGGAAATAGGACCAATGAAGATATAATTAGTTAAGACAGTCATACCGGAGTAGGGTGGGCCCCGAATCCAATATGATCCGTGTCCTTACAAAGAAGGGAAATTTGGACACAGACAGAAGCACAAGAAAAAGCCACGTGAAGAGGAGTTCTGCCAAGCCAGAAGTTGGGAGAGAGGCCTGGGATGACCTTTCCCTGGTGCTTTCAGAGAGAGCACAGCCCTGCCTACGCCTTCATTTTGGACTCCTGACCTCCAGAACCGTGAGGCTATACATTTCTGTTGTTTAGGCCAGTTTGTGGTGCTTTGTTATGACAGCACTGGCACACTCACACACTAGATAAACAGAGCCAGAAGGAAAAGGAACGTTGGGAATAACCCATTAAATGCCACCACAGACCAACTCCCATTCAATTTCAAACTTTTCTATAAATCCTGAATTAGACTCCAAGTAAAACAAGAATGATCTCAGTCAACACACTGGTACCCCTCAGCACCCAAGAATGACGAGTCTTAAGCTGTTCTGGGGTCTGGCTGACTCCCATTTGTCCTAACCATGATTTTCTAGGACTGTAAAAATAGAAGGAATGTGGCTGTGATATTGACAAAAACCGTGATACATGTTTGCTGTGGATCTTCTTCCCAACAGCCTAGAATAAGCTCTTTTCTCTCATTTAATACTTCATCAGTGGGACTCCTTTCACGGCGCCTACTCCATCTAGATAAAACAAGACTGATCAATTTTTTCCATTCAGTCACGTTGTGTTTCTTCCTTCGGATGTAATATAACTAGTCAGTGAACTAACAAAAGCATGCAGGATGTCAATTGTGTCTTTTTCAAAGGTTCCAGAGCAGCCATTCTGAACTTTTAGGAGGTGAATGTGGCAGACAAACACTAAGGTGACCCCCATTAGTGATGACTTTGAGTGCAGATGGAACCTGGGCCTGTCTTCTAGTAATAAAACAAGGTGCAGGTGATGGACAGTCACTCCAGGGGTTACATTGTCACATAAGGCTGTGTCTTAGTTAACTGGCACAAATGATCCTATGGCCATGAGGAAATCAGAGTGCCAGTGAGAGGGCCACATGGCAGGGACTATGGGGGCCTCAGGCAGCTGAGAACAGCCCCCAGATGACAGCCACCAAGAAAATAGGGACCTCAGTCCTAAGAACCTCAAGGAACTGAATTCTGCCAACATCTGTAGGAACTTCAAAGAGAACCCAAGTTCTGGAAAGGAACACAGCTGGGCTGACACTTATTTGTATCCTAAAGAGACCCTGAGCTGAGGACCCTGCGAAGCTGTGGCCAGATGCCTGACCCACAGGAACTGAGATGATAAAAGCATGGTGTTTTAAGCTGCTGTTTGCAGTAATTTGTTACACAACACAGAAAACTAATACAGCGATGATATCTGTTGACGATCTGATGAAAAAGAGGTTTGGAATCTCTCATTAGCAAAACTCAGTAAGACACATTTTGAATATAATTTTAGGGATTTGTCAGGCCCTCTAAAACTCATCAGTGAGCCCCCAAGAACTTCTGGGACATGGGGTTGTGAACAGTTCTTTCTGACTAGTCAATAAAACCTACTGCAAAACTTTGTAATGTCTAGGAAACTAACAAGGTCACAGTACATAAGGATGGGCTGCTAGCCATTTCAACAGTTTTAAAACGTGAATTTAAATGATGTTTCATTTTTAATCTGTAAAATAGAGCTACATTTTAATATTATATCATCTTCAACTTTTAGAGTGATAAAAAAGCATAGACTTAAATAGAAGGCAATTTCTTATTAGGAGAATATCTTCAATCCTGCCTCTTCTAGATTAATTGCAGAAACAAAAAAAGCATGGTTTGTAGGAGCCTGGCAGTGTTTTAAGTGTTTTAAAAAGCGCATGTTTAAGAAGATAGGCTTGGTTCATTTCCTCACAAACTTGTTCAGAACTAACATAACACCTGGAAGAAATTTATCTCCTAATCTAAATATCCCTTGGGGTGATATATTAGAAAGAAAATGAACAAATTTTTAAAAATCTAGATTTAAGTCCTTTTTCTACTATTTCCTAGCTGTGTACCTGGAAAGAAGTTACTTGATTTCTCTGAGCCTGATTTTTCTTAAACATAAAATGAGTTGTTTAGATTTAATAGTCATGAAAGAGCCCTTGCACAGTGCCAGGACTTACAAACAGCAAACAAAACAACCACCACAGCCCTAATAAAGGGGATTTATTTAACTGCCTCAAAGAGGGGACAGGAACAGATGACGGATGTTAGCAAGGGCAGCCACTCTCCCATACTCATGGCTAAGGGAAAAGAGGTAAGAGGGGTCACTGCAGGGGCTGAAACAGGTAAGAGCGAATGCCCCCATAACAACAGTCATCACATGAATACTGGAGACGTTTAGACTCAGTAAAGATTTTGTTGTGCAAAAGAAGTAGAGAAATAAACATAATCCTAAAACAACAAACAAACACACCCAACTGCACGAGTATTTATTAAGCTCTTGTGTCTCTAACCCTGGGATTAAAGTAGCTCAGCAGACAGAATACCCTTCTATCCTGGTGGATAAGTTGGGGGGAAAAAGAGTTTGCCAAAAAACAGCTGGGATCTGTCCTCATCCAAGTACATGCAGTAATGGCACCTTAGTATGGTTAGATGGGCTGTGGGAATAAATGTGCCACTGTCTGAACAGGAACCAAATGCTACTGACCCCTCACTAGCAGGAAATAGACTTCCAGCAGCTCTTCTTTAGCAGGCATGTGTTTTTCCTCACTGATCCCTACCAGTCTTGGGGTACAGGACTGCGTGAAGAGCTGGCTACAGGCAGCAAGATGCAAAGGGCTGTCCCTCTGTGTGACACTCATCAAGGCCAATGAGAGACATAAGGCGGCAGGGGTGTGCCTTGGATTGAATGTGCCCCCAAAACGTAATCCCCACTCTAACTATTGAGAGTGGGAAATGCTACTGTGGTAACTGAAAGGTGGGGTCTTGAAGACGTGATTAGCTTGTGATGACTGTACCCTCGTGAACGGATTGATCCATTCTTTGAATAATGGCAATGGTCCTGGTGGCTTTAAAAGGAGAGTGAATGAGGAGGTGAGTCTCTCTCTCTCTGCTGGACCATTCTCACCACGTGACACCCTGCAGTGCTGTAGAGTCACCTCACCAGATGTGTTCCCTGGACTTTGGACATCCCAGCCTCCAAAACTGTAAGCAATAAATTTTGTTTTCTTACCAATTACCCAGTTCCAGGTATTTTGTTACAAGCAATAGAAATGGACGAATACAGGGTGACACTCAAAAGAGAAAAAAAGAACTTCAGCACAGGCAACAACTGAACGTAAGGAACAGAACCAGCCCTCCTGATGCAGACAGAGAAGATCGACTCAGGATAGCCAAAGCCCCCGGCCTCGCGGCCCAGTTTAACCAAAGCAGTGAATGGCTTGATTAGCCTCTTGCCCCTAGAAGATCTGCAGTGAGAGAGAAGGTACACCACCACTGATCAACGTCCTTCAGAAAGAGGTAAGGTATACAATGCCATGGATCCACTAGTCCAAAACCACAATGTGAGGAAAACCAATGCTTTTCCAATATGGTATCTCTGCTCACCCAGGAAACCAAGGAGGAAGGTATTTCCCACCATGGTATCATGTGGTTTGTTAACATCTGTATACCCCTCTGTGTACCCAAGGGGACCGTAAACCCCTTTCATTTCTGTATCCCAGGGATCCTATATGATGCCAGGCACAGAGCACTCAGAAAATGCTGAATGGAAGATCCTCCTTACTTGCTCTGTTTTTAACCCCCCAGTCTCATCACCTCTACGGTCCTTTCTCTACCTAATATCCACTGCGATGAAAGCCAGGCTGTCTGAGATGGCATTCCAGCCTAGCACTTATGAGCCGAGTGACCTTGGCAAGTTATGTCACCTCTGTGGGGGTTATTTCCCCCCAATGGGGTTAATAACATTATCTACCTTATAAAGTGTATGGAATTAAATATATATAAAAAGCTTAGAACCATGCCTGGCACTAAGTATGCACTATTTAAGTGCTAGCTACTGTTACTATTATTATTTTGAAAATTACTTGTTTTTTATTTATTATACTTATTGTTTCCCATCTGTCTCCCTCACGAGGTTCCACAAGGGCAGGGATTTGTGTCTGTTTTCTTCACGGATGAATCCCAAGCCCCAAGAACTGTGCCAGACACGTGGTAGTCCCAGCAAATGTTTATTAGAATGAATAGATACACTTAAGTTCTTAGATCGTACAGGCCACATCTTTCTCTAGGTTCAACCGTATAACCCTCCTTACAATCGTCTCCCTTGTCTCTCAATGTACATGAAAATTCTCTACGTTCTGCTGACAATAATAGCTTCCATTTATAAAGTACTTTCCCATCTATTTTCTCATTTGAGCCTCACAACAGCCCTATAATAAATCCCCATGGTGTCTACTGGAATAGCACATACCCAGCAGCTCTACAAAAACATCAGGACTTGAGGTTGATGATAATAATGATAATGTCCCACCCCATCTCTCCTGTGAAAGACCATTTATAACTTGATGAGAAGGAGCAAACCTGCGTAATGTTTTTGCACTAATTTACCTTCAGTGATTTTTGTTGTTGTTCTATTGAACAAAAAAGATGAATTGTTTTTATATTTTTGTCCCAAATGGCAATTTTAAAATATTTTTTTCCAACTAAAAAAACAACATATGTTCATCATAAAAAATTTAAGAAAAAACAAGAAGAGTATAAAGAAGAAAATAAAAATTACCCACAACTCCATGTGGTGTTAAAACTTGCTTTATAAAAAGTATTTGCAGCAACGATGACTATTTTGCCAAAAGAGACATTAGCATGATCTGCTGGCTGCACAGAATTCTGGAAGTCAAGAGCAGTCCAGGCCTGGGGAGAGCAGAGAGCTGGCAGGAGCTAAGAAGCCTGGGAACCCAAGAGGGAGGGTGGCTGAGGCTGAAAAAGAATCCAGTCATGCCAGGTCCAAGACGTCAGAAGGGGGCAGAGTAAAGATCTCATCTGATCGGCCTGGCGGTACCACTGAGACAGTTCAGAAGGAAAAGGGTAACTTCCTGAGTTCTGCTGACTAGAGTTTTCTTAGGGTAGGACACTGGCACCAGCGGCTATTCAGGAGGTCCCAGCCAGGGATGTTCAGAGCCCTGCAGACGCAGACCCTTCATGGAGAGGAGGAGAATCAAAAGCATGGCTGCCCGACACGATGCTGCCCTCTGGATCGGAGCTGCCTACCTAGTGGTGCCTCTATGCTGGGTGCAAGGCAGATGAGCCTGTGCTTCAATCCTTCCAAGATGGGAGGTGGTGGGGGGAGCGGAGACAAACGGCTAATTGATTTGTATGTCTGCTCAAATTGATTGGCGGGGGGGCAGGGTGGGGCAGCAAGTTATGGCTACTGAGTTGACATTTGCAAGAGCTGGGAGGGGTCCATGATGGGAGCAGGTGCCAGCAGCCACCACCTCAGGGGTAAAGTCAGTGTTGCAGGAAAGCACGGACCTAAGAATGCTACTTGTCCTCAGGGTGTAATGTTTCCTAACTGTATATGGGCCAAGACTGGAAAAAGTCACAGAGCCTACCTCGTGACAGCCACAAAACTCACCACTTCACTGCACTTTGCCATACCTAAGCTTCCTCCAGGTTTCTAACCAGGGCAGACACCAGAAGGTTCCTATAAGCCCGGATCTGAAGGTCAGTTCTTTCAAACTGCTCATGTGCAGGATGATCTAGGTGTCTGAAACTCACTTTATATTCTTCAAACACAAACTGTTCACATATATACTACATGCAGGATGAATTGTGTAAGTGACAACCAGTAGACCCTGTGTGTCTTCATCAATAAAATTACCGCCTCAGTTACTACAGGAGACAACGAGCTATTGGTTTCTTCTATTCCGGTGTCGATCAATGTAAACCAGGGCAAGAAAAAACAGGACCCTGAATTATATAACCAGGAAGGATTATGCAACAAAGGTCTTCATGCAACTCTGTCTCTGTGCCAGGGAGGGCTGAGAGAGCACATCTCTTCAGAAGTAACACAAGCCACCAAGAGTTGTGCAAACCACTTTTCAATATTGGTTTAACTAATCCCACTTACTCACCATTAACAAAGTCTTCTCCTCTTCTAACCTTGTTTTTCTGAAGCACTGGATGAGGCAACCCCATTTCAGGGTGATAGTTTGTTAAAGTGACAGCACCCCAGCAATTACATGACACAGGCAAGGAAAGAAAATGAGAGTGTCAATTTCTCCAAGAGGCTGGTCTCCAGCACCCGGCGTGGCAATGATCATTTCATAATGCTGCTGAAGCCACTTCTGCCATTTGAAAATGGCAGGACACTGATCTCTTGTGACAGGAAGCATTTGCACTGAGAGACATGTGAAAGCCACACAGCATTTCTTTGTTGGAGGAACCCAAGAAAAAATAATAGTAACAACAAAAAATAACAACTTCCTCTTCTTTCCTTTCAGTGTGTGCTGCCAAGCAAAATGATCTCTCTTCATGTCTCCTTCATGTTTTACTGGTAAAAATCACATTTGAGGGCACCCAACACAAAGGGTACTCATGCAAGTTATGTGCCTTGTATATGACATTCTTTGGAAGCTTTAGGAGAGATACTGATTTAAAGCTACTGGGATGTTGTGTACACATGCTGCTGTCATGATAACCCTACCCAGCATTCCACATGTGTGATGTACAGCAAGCCTGGAAAGCTGAAATCTAATTAAAACAATGTTAGTTGCTCTACTTTACCCTGCAGAAGGACGGGAAAGTCAGAACAGACTATAAGTGATAACTTGGTGGTGTCTGCAGTCTCATCATGGCTGCTGATTTTAGACATTCTTAACTCTGTAATACCCTGGCTGTGATGAGTCAATGAAGCTAGGAGCTGGGATTTCCCATCCACTGGGGGACGGAAATTTTTTTTTCAATGACATATAGTAAAACTAAATATCCATGGGATTTTTTTTAAAAAGTCATTTAAATTTAATCATTCTTTCAATTCCTTTTTCAACATGTTCCCCTTCTTGCTTTTTCTCTTTCCAAATCTCTTTGCCACCCCCCCCCCCCCCCCC
>NW_007728271.1:90579-121830 GCF_000696425.1 Galeopterus variegatus | reverse complement strand
GTCCCCCTTTTTTTTTTTTTCTTTCCAAATCCCTTTGCCCCCCCCCCCCCCCGCCCACCAGTAAACACAGAATAGTCTAATGGTTTAAGTTAAAGTTCTGTGGCCCAAAGAAAACTTTCAGAAGTCAGAACCACAGAAGTTGGAGTCCCAAGAAATCTCAGAGGTCAGGATGTGAGATTCAAGATCTGAGTTCAAGTTCTGACTCTGCTCCTAACAGTGATCCTGGACCAGTCACCTGTTTCCTGGGACAGTTCACCATCAGTCAAGAGGAGGAGTAAATGAACTCACATCCCTTGGACTAAAACCCTGTGATTCTAGTCTTGCTCCCCATTTTCTAATGGGAACCACGTCACAATTGGCTATACCAGGGGGTCCCTGGAGGAATCAAAAAGAGGCTGTGCCTGCTCATTCTGTCCTCCCTCACCAGATCACTGTGTCCTTCATGGAGATCCCACAGACCTCAGCCTACAGGTCAGAAACCCAAGGTGCCCCTCTGATGATCAGATCCCTCCAACCCCCACACCCCAGTAGCCATTTGTGTGACTTCAACAGGCAGACTTCCCTGACAGATTAGGGGGAATCTAACTCAAAGTCCCCTAGTAGAGGGCCTGGTACATACTAGGTGTATTAATTCCTAGGGCTGCCGTAACAAACTCCCACAAACTAGGTGGCTTAAAACGACAGTACTTCATTGTCTTACAGTTCTGGAGGCTAGAAGTCCAAAACCAAGGTGCTGACAGGGCTATGCTATGCTCTCTTTGAAACCTGCAGGAGAGAATCCTTCCCTGACTTTTCCAACGGATCTCATCAATCCTTGGCTTGCAGCTGCATTATTCCCATCTCAGCCTCCCTCATCACATGCCGTTCATTGTTCCTCCCCGTGTCTCTGTCCAAATTCTCCTCTTCTTATAAAGACTCCAGTCATATTGGATTAGGGCCCACCCTAATGATCTCAGGTTAACTTGATTACATCTGCAAAGACCTTCTTTCCAAAAAAGGTCACTTTCTTGGGGTACTTGGGGTGGGTTAGCACTTCAACAAATTTTGGAGGGGACACAATTCAACCCATAACACTAGGCAATCACACTGTGAAGACTAAACTCAAGTGCACAAATGCATGAGGGAATGACCAAAACCCACTTTAGGTAAAGGCAAAGGAAAAAGTAAAGTAGAGAGGCATTATGAATCGTCACAGAGGGAGAAGATGTTTATTTTTCAAGGGTTGGTCAAGTGTGAGCTGGTCAGGAAAGCGGAGTTTTCTCCCCAATGGAATGCTCCATGCCACCATGCTGTGCTCACCCTGAACATGCCTACGTTTTCCTCTCTTAGCCCCCAGTCCTCATTGCCAGTAGTGCCACCCCTTCCCAGCTGCCAAAATCCTACTCACTCTATACGCTCCAGATCAAATTTCACCACCTTCTTTGCAGCCTTCCCATCCCCCCAGCAAGAAATGAAGTCCCCTGCCTCTGACGTCTAATGGCATTTTGTCTGCTCCTTGATGACACTTGTAACTTTATGCCTTGAGATATGGTCACATGTGCCTTCTCTCTCCCAATCACTCCCTGAGAACATGGGCTATTTCTTATTCAATCCCTGTGCCCACAGTAGGTGCTTGTAAATATTTGCAAAAGTAAACTGGCAGGAAGATAAGAGTAAATGTATCTGCTGTTCTGAAAACTTCACCATGGAGAGAGACCTTTGAAACTAGGGGCTGTTAGAACCTTGTGGCCTATTGATTTCTTCACTGAATCTCTGTGACTTCTATCCCCGTGACAAATTTCTTTGAAATCATAAGAAAGCCCAGAAGATAAGCTAACTGTTCAACACTGTACCCCACAGGTGTGTACAATCAATTCTGTTTCAATAGAAAATTTAATTGATTCAAAAAAATAAATAAATAAATAACAAGAGTGTGTCTGTGCGAGGGACGTATGTCAACAGCAATCAGCACCAGCAGCTCTTGGAAGCCATCAGCCACTGTGACCCTGGAGGTTTCTGACAGAGGCCAACAACACCTGAGTACCCAGCAAGTCTTCAGAACTGTGGCATGTTTCACTTGGAAGGGGTCTTAGAGATTGTGACAGGAAGAATAATGCCTCCCCCTAAAGATGTTCACACCCTAATCTCCAGGACCTGTGAATATGTTAGGTTACACAGTGTGGGGAAACTAAATAGTAGACTGAATTAAGATGGGAGACTATCCTGGATTATTTGGATTGGCCCAAGGTAATTACAAAGGTCCTCACAAGTGGAAGAGAGGAGTCAGAGTGATTTCATTTGAGAAGAACCTGACCTGCTGTTGCTGGCTTTGAAGACAGAGAAAGGGGCCACAAGCCAAGGAATGAATGCAGAAAACCTCTAAAAGCTGGAAGAGGCAAGAAAACAGACTCTCCCCTAGAGGCTCCAGGAGGGACACAGCCTTGTTGATCTCTTGATTTTGGCCCCAGAAGGGTTGTATTGGATTTCTGACCTCCAGAACTGTAAGATAATAAATTTGTATTGTTTTAAGCCACTAAGTTGGCAATATTTTATGGCAGCCATAGGCAACTATTGCAGAGATCATTAATTGGGGCCCAGGCAGATTAAGACGTCTTTTGCCTGAGGTCACACAGCTGAGGTGCAGCAGGGCTGGCACTCATGTCTGGGTCTATGGCTCCAAGTTGAGCAAGCTTTGCTCTCCAATGCATTCTTTTCTTGGGTGTAGTCACAAGGCCACTGGCTCTCAGCTGAGTAGAAGCACACAGCCCTAGCAGGCCATCCTGCAAATGGGCCTTATCAAAAGTCTGTTCACAGTCACGTAAGTGACTGAACATGCGAGCTGGAAAGAGCCTTACCTTGTACACTGAGACCTCGTTAAATGCACTACTTGCTAGATGTATTTGGCAAGGACTCAGGGTACAAGATAAGCATTGATATGGATAATCATTGTTATTCCTGTACATTAGCAATCAACAAGTGGACACAAAAATTTAAAAATATACCATTTACAATTGCTCAAGAAAAACGAAATACTTAGTGTCAGTCTAACAAAACACGTATAGAACTTGTATACTGAAAACTATAAAGTGTTAATGAAAGAAATCAAATAAGATTTAAATAAATAAAGAGGTATACCATGTTCATGGGTTGGAGAACTCAATACAGTAAAGATGCCATTTGTCCCCAAATTGACATACAAATTTAATGTAATTCCTATCAATGTCCTAGAACTAGAACAGCTAAATTAATTTTTAAAATAATAAAGTGGGAGGAATAAGTCTATCCAAGTTCAAGACTTAATATATAGCTACAGCAATTAAGGCTGTGTGATATTAGAGAGGGGAAAAGAGTAGATAACCCAGGAATAGACCCACACAAATATACCAAATTGAAATTGATTTTTGACAAAGATGAAAAAGCAATTCAGTGGAAGGACAGCTTTTTTTAAAACAAATGCTGCTGGAACAACTGGATATCCGTAGTCTTTAACTTCACTTTAATTCTCACATCTTATACAAAAAGAATGAACTCAAATTACAGATTTACATGTAAATATAAAACTATAAAACTTTTAGGAAAAAATACGAGAAAATCTTTGAGATCTAAACCAGGCCAAGTTTTTTTTTAAGTGATATCAAAAGCACAATCCGTAAAAGTAATAATTGATAAATTAGACCACTAAAATAATTCTTTACTCTACAAAAGGTCCTACTAAGATGATGAAAAGACAAGTCACAGACCAGGAAAAAATATTTGCAAACCGTTTATCTGACAGAGGACTAGTATTGAGAATATATAAAGAACTGTCAACACCTCCAGGGAAAAAACAATCCAACTAGAAATCGGCCGTAAGCGTGAACAGACATTTTGCTGAAGAGGATATACAGATGGCAAATAAGCACATGGAAAGATCTTCAACATCATTATCCATTCGGGAAATTCAAATTAAAACCACAATGAGATATCATCACACACCTTTACAATGGCTAAAATTCAAGACAACACCAAGTGCTTGTGAGAATGTGGAGAAACAGGATCACTCATGCGTTGCTGGTGGGAATGTAAAATGGTCCAGCCACTGTGGAAAACAGTGTGACAGTTTTTTAAAAACTAAACATGCAACTAACCTACAAGCCAGTGATTGCATTCCTGGGCATTGATCCCAGAGAAATGAAAACATGTTCACACCAAAACCTGTACACAGATTTTTATAGCAGCTTTAACTGTTATAACCAAAAACTGAGAACAACCCAGATATACCCATCAATGGGTGGATGGTTAAACAAACTGTGATATATCCATCCCATGGAATACTACTCAGAAAGAGAAAGGAATGAATGACTGATACACACAACAACTTGGAGGAGTCTCCAGAGGCTTATGCTGGGTGGAAAAAGCCAATCCGAAAGGATGTATATACTGTGATTCCATTTATATAACATACCTGAGATGATACAAGTATAGAAGTGCATGTAGAACAGATGAGTCACTGTCAGGACTTAAGAATGGAATGGGGGCAATGGTGCAGTGAGTGTGGCTATAAAAGGGCAACGTGAAAAGTCCTTGCAATGACTGAAATGTTCTGTAACTTGACTGCATCATTGTCAGTATGCTGGTTGTGATAATACACTGCAGTTTTTCAAGATGTTACCACTGGGAGAAACTGGGGACAGAGTACACAGGATCACCCCATTATCTCTTACAGCTGCATGTGAATCTACAATCATCTCAAAATAAAAGGATAACTAAAAACCAAAAATTGACCCCCTCCCAAATGTTTTCTTCTCATATTGAGAAGAACTAGTATAGCACTAGAAAGGATTAATGAAATAGTACCTTCATCACGCTGTTTCTTTACCCTGCTTTATAATTCTTTGCAGCACTCATAAGTGTATATTACATTACATGATATTATATTACATCACATCTATCCATCTGTCTGTCTGTATGCCTTGTATCCCCCATTGAAATGTAAGCTCCATGAGGGCAGGGCCTCTGTCTTGTTCACACTCTAGCACACTATAGACACTAAAAAAGTTGCAAGTGAATATGGGGAACTCAAATGTTCCTTGGTGTCTTTTTCATCAGTGTATTTCCAGTTAATTGCCTAACTTACTCCAAATTCTATGTCCTCTAAAGAGCTGCTCTTCAGCACCATCTACCTTTAAAGCAGGGACCTATAGTCTTCAGCTCTACTCTAAACCCTTTCCAAGTTCCCATCCTTCTGTACTGAGCCCAAGCCTGGGAATCGTTCCCATGGGTCAAGTACAGTCTAGGGTGCTGGAATCTCCCCTTGAGGAATTGTGGCTTCAGGCAACATCAACAGTTGCTCTGTTTACCCGATCCATATGGCAGCAACATGCCTCCCAATCCCAGCCCTGTTTATTGATTGGATCAATTTGATACACTTCTAACTTAATTTGCACCCAGATCCCAGGTACTCCCAAAATCAATCTGATAATCTTCAAATTATTATGTTTTCCAAGTATGTCTCAGCTGTAGGATATTTTATTTTTGTCTGTTTTATTCAGAGACATATTCTGAGCACCTAGCACACACTGGATGCTCAATAAATGATTATGGGTTCAATGAATAAAATCGTGGGTATCTTTCAGTTAGAGTACAGTGGCATTTCTGAGCTTAAAACCTGATAATGAATATCAGTAACAGTGCATTTATTCAACTACATCAAGACTGTGAGTAAAATGTATCAATTTCTAAATGGTTTTGGGGGTAGATTATAAATTCAAATGCTTGCTATTGGAAGAATTCTAGCTTACCACCCTTGCTGCCACGGAAATGACAAATAGACAGCATAATTGCAGACTGCTGGTAATTAACATACACCCAGCTATAGCAAACATGAAAATTTAAAATGAACAATTATATACTAAAAAAGAGACTGCGAATGATCAACTAGGGGGAAAGGCAGAAATCTATGAATGAGATGGTGTTAAATAGTTAGATGTAATTCACTCTGATTTCCTCCTCCCTAAGAGCTTTTTCAGCAAGGAGCAGAGAATGTTTCCCGTCAAGCCAGCGGAACCACAGAGCTGAATTGGTATCTCCAAGCAGGCAATTTTCCTGGTTGTAAATAACCAGCAGCTTTGTGGGAATCAATTAGGAGGTTCCCATCTCTTTTCTTCTTTGTGAGTCTTATTTCAGTCCATCCATCTTCCTTTGTTAATTTGGTAAACTGGCTTTAAGGGATCCAGAGAGAAAGATCTATTTTCTGTCCCTCAAATTTCTTGGGGGGGGGGGTGTTGTGTTAGTTTACACATCTTTCCCACTTAGAATTCAAGTAGAGTACTTTCAAGCCACTCTCCCTTTTCAAGGCCAGAACACTGGATGGGATTTATGTACTATGTCTAGCAACAGAGGCACAAGGCCTGAAAGAAAATGATAGAGTCACAAGGCAAATGAAATCGACATAAGTGCAAATGTGCACGGCTGCCTCATGAATCCACTGTTCAGTGTTAGCCTGTGCCCTGTCATTCATTTTATTTACAGTGATAGCAGTGATAATAGTAACAATGATACTAAAATTACAAGTGACCAATTGCCAAAAACCTATCATTGGGCTAGCTACCTCAAAAGCACGTTCTTTCTATGGACTGTGACAATCTCGCAACGTCAGTATTTTATAAAGGAGGAAATTGGGGTCCGGAGAAGGTCAAATGGCTTGTAAATTCTGGATCCCAGAGGATTTGATCCCAGGTTTACGTCTGGAGGACTAGTTGTTCTCAAAGACTATCTTGTCCCATGAGGCCATATTCTCTCTTTTGCTCATCATCCAGCAAAAACTGGTCAAGCCAGTGTGGACATTTCCCTTTACAAACTATCAAAAGCTATGTATGAGGCCTGCTGAGAAACTTGGCATGGCCTACCTCAACAACACTGGGAAGGAGAAGAGGTAAACCAAGTCAGCCTCTGCAGCTGACTTGGGGACTTCTACTGGGTACCCTGATTTCTGGAAGGACACATGAGGGTTCTCAGCAAACATCCATCAGATTATTTTCCCCAAATGGGAAAGTAAAACTGACCGTAACTTGGATCATTATTTCTTGGGAAAATGAGGTGCACAAAGAAAAAGAGTAATTCAATAGGAAAAAAAAAAAAAGAAAGAAAGAAAGAAAGAAATGAGCCCAGGACATGAGTAGAAAATATGCTGAAAAAGAAACACAAATTATCTTCAAACTCACTCAGTTAAGAAAATAAATAAATATCACTTTTCTTTTCTTTTTTTTTTTTTGTCTTTTGTCTTTTTCCGTGTCCGGCAACGGATCGCAACCCTCAGTGTTGCCCCCGTACCGGACCGGGGACCGGCAACGGGATTGCAACCCTCGGTGTTGCTCCCGCGCCTCGCTCAGCCCGTGAGCGGGCACTGGTCTGTATGTGGGATCCGAACCCTCGGGCGGGAGCGCCACCGCGCTTCCCAAGCAGCGCACTATCCAGTGCGCCACCGGGCCGGCCCATAAATATCACTTTTCTTTCCTTTTTTTTTTTTTGTCTTTTGTCTTTTTCCGTGTCCGGCAACGGATCGCAACCCTCAGTGTTGCCCCCGTACCGGACCGGGGACCGGCAACGGGATTGCAACCCTCGGTGTTGCTCCCGCGCCTCGCTCAGCCCGTGAGCGGGCACTGGTCTGTATGTGGGATCCGAACCCTCGGGCGGGAGCGCCACCGCGCTTCCCAAGCAGCGCACTATCCAGTGCGCCACCGGGCCGGCCCATAAATATCACTTTTCAATCAACAAGACTGGTAAAGACATTTGTGCAAAGACAAATGCACAAGAGTGATCATGGCAACACTGTAGAATGTCCACTACCAGAAGATGCTTTAAGACTTGTGGTACATCCACCCAGTGAGGAGCCAATAAAAAGGATGAAGAAACCTATATGCACTGACACTGAACAATCTTCATGATAACAAAAGGGTCAGGATAATGCCTATGGTATGTATGTGCTGGTTTGGGTAAAGATGTACACATGCAGGGCCGTGTAAAAGCATCAGCTATCAAATAACATATAAGAAACTGGCCATGTGGTCACCTCTGGAAAGGGGAGCTAGAGAGCTGTATTTCTTTGCTAGGAGAAGGACTTACTTTTTACTATATGAGTGTAGTTTTTTTGTAATTTATGACTTTCTTTTTATAACATACTAAAAAGCAAAAGGGAGCTGGGTGGTGCAGAGTGGGCAATGACCTCCTGGGGTCTCACAGATGACTGGGTAGGGCTGGTCCCCAGGACCCCTGACTCCTAGCCCCGTGCTCCTCCACCTGCAGCAGCATCTGCACGCACAGTTTAGTGTTCTTCCCTCTACGCCCCAGTCTATACTTGCCACCCACCATAATCACTCTTGGACAAGTTGCACTGATTTCCCTGGCTCCGTGATTTTGTTAGGTAGCAGTGACTCTGATAAGCCTCAATTTTCCAATTAGCACCACTTCCCATATCACCGACA
This sequence comes from Galeopterus variegatus, assembly GCF_000696425.1. Classification (NCBI taxonomy): domain Eukaryota; kingdom Metazoa; phylum Chordata; class Mammalia; order Dermoptera; family Cynocephalidae; genus Galeopterus; species Galeopterus variegatus. The sequence continues at coordinate 113,389 of NW_007728271.1, read as the reverse complement.
GTGGTGTCCTCTGAGTGGTGAGTAGGGGATGACAGTGGCTGGGCCAGACAGAACTCTATCTTAGTGACACTCTCTATCCAGAGTGAAACAATGGCAGTGCTCCTCAATGGCTTATGGTTCCAAGTCCAACCCAAATGTTGAGATGGATTGTAGGTTTCTGTATGGAAGGTTCATGCCAAGCTTAAGCCCTCATGAATGTGCATGAATATCACTCAGTCTGTGAATTATTCCCAGCAACTTTCCCATATCAAGCCAATTTCTCCCCAGCCACTTCCTTAGTAACTACCTACTGCTCTCCACACACATCCATGAGGCAGCTCCGTGAGCTCATGGAATTACAACCCAGACCTACCACAGCAATTGGAAGAGACAGATCGACCTGGATTCCGCATTTATGTCCATCAGAACAAGTGACCCAGCTTTCTGGCATCAGGTAATATATTTACCTTCTAACCTCAGTTTCCTCATCTGTAAAGTGAAGACATCAGTGTCTCAAAAGAAAGCCAGAAAGTCTGCTAGTTCTGTGGGAACTGTAACTGGAGTTATTCACACCACTGATTCCTTCCACCCAGCTAAGCCACAGACAGTTGACCATAAACAGTGTTTTGGAACTCTCTTCAGAATCCCATGCTCCTGCCTCAGATGGGATGCTCTGGGATACAGCATTGAGATTCCTGGAGAAGAGTGAGAAGTTATCACTGAAGGTGGATGAGCAGTTGGAGTCTCTGTCCCTCTCACAAGAACACACAAATACAGCCCTATTTGGGGTGCCTGCCCCATTTGCAAAGAGCCTTTTCCTCTGGGAGCTGTCCCTTCCCTCTGCCATGGGGAGAGGCCCTGGCCACCATGTCTTTATTCCATGGCGCTGGACAAGCTGACTGGACTGGGGGTTCCCATGACTTTAGTGACTCCAATCAGAACATCCACTGCTCTTTGGAACCAGGCACTGGGGCTGAACAACAGCCAGTCCACCTGGGCCACTCTCTTCCACAGAGGATATTCAGCTTGGAAGCTACTGAATGACCCCTGATCACTGTGTGCACGGTGTTAAAAAAGAGGTGGATAAGGCACAGGTGCTGCCTGAGTTCCTGGCAGCCTTCTGGTTCCCAGTCCTGATGACTCCCAGCTACATGCCTAGCCTTAGGGTCCTGAGAGACCCCCATCCCCAGTTCCTGCCTTCAATAGGTCTCTCTCTCTCTCTCTTTCTTCTTAATATAGTTGCTTTCTGTTACTTGCAACCAAAAAGAGCCTCAAATATTCCTAATCCCCTCTGTGTAGATCACAATCAACATCTGAGGATGGCCTACAGATGGCACTTTTCATGTTGAGGCAAAGAATTTTTATAAAAACACTGACTTTGTGGCACTACCTTTATTTTGCCTGATTACATTACTCAAACAGAAAGAGCTATGAATAATTATAATAGTAAAGATAATATTAAAGTAAAATATTTGACACTCACAAGATTAAAAGCTGAATACAGTAATCTTCTCATAATCATCACGGGATATGCGGCACTTAATCAACAATTATACTGGGAAAATGCCCGAGACTTGATGCTTAAGTACCAGGAAAAGCAAAGGAGAAAGGCAGGAAATCAATGCAAGGAGAGGAGGAAATATATCCAGTATCAATACTGCATGTATTATGATAAGAGAGGTCTACATTGCTTTATCAGTGCTATGCATAAAAATAATAACAATCTGAGAATACACACCTCAAACCAAAACACTCTAGCAAAAAAGAGCTATTTTTAAAAACCACTTAGAGTATCCCATAATGGTGACATAGTCCATTAACCAGGGTGCTTTTCTTTTAAACAGTTTTATTAAGGTATAATTTACACTTTCTTTACCCGAGAGTTTCTTCCACCAATCCTGCCCTCTGACGGAGACAGAAATGGAACGATCCAAGCAAGCAGCCAGAACCTGGTGGGTTAAGAGGCTGAGGTAAGGCCAACTCAGAGAGAGGAGGAAAGAATCCCTCCCCACTGACGGTGGGAGCCCATGTCCCCAAGGGTCTGCCAAACGATCGTCATAAAGTATGCATGTATATATGCACATCTAGGACACTTTATTTAAAAAAGCAAAGCCCAGGTCAAAATATCTCATGACCAAGAGGAAGTTATCTCGGCAAAATTGGGAAACCAGCAACTATGTACGACAGCCTGCAATCTCTCTTGGCTAAGTCAGATTTTTACAACATGAGTTTTATTTTTAACGTTCTTTTTAAAGAGCTGATTCTTCTTCATTCAGGATGCTCCCAGTGCAAGCAGCACAAACACCCGCACTGTATTATAAATAGCCTGTTTCAAGGAGCACTGAGAGGATGGCAACATTTTTTAACCCAGATAGAGTTTTGACAGCCCACGACCTCTACGCATCAGCCTGGTTGGGTTATTTTACAAGAGCACGTCCTAGATGGCTACGACGATGGCTTATGAAGCTATATGACGACTTCATGAACACATCATAATGCTGCCCTTTTATTTCCCGAGAGAGTTTATTTTCTTTCTTCCGCAGGTAAATAGAGTAAATCTGACATCGTGGAATACAATTGAAGTAGCGAATGATCAATGTCAACTACAATAACAGTGCTTCAAAAATTACCTCGACAATCCTAGTTTTGCCATTTTCCATGATCTATGGGGGGAGGGAGCACCATGAATGGGCACCTGGCAACTGAGGGGAAAATCTGAATGCAGCTTCTTCCGTAGAGCGTCTGCCAATGGAGCCACGTGAGCACGCGCTCTGGGACGCATCCGTTCACATAACTAAGCTCCATCTCACAGGAGAACGAAAATAATAAAAAGCTATATTCAGCCCTGGCTACACAAGCAAACCTCTTTGCACTGATGCTAATGTGGATGCAAGAGGAAAGAGTTACCATAAACAAACAAACCCCTAAAACCCAACTCGTAGTTGACTAGTCAGGACATGCATTTAATCTGAACACTAGGTATCTGGAAATCCTTTTTATACACAAACAAGGCAAAATCACCCCTGAAAAACCAAGCAAAATGAAATCAATTCTCTGCAAAAGACAAAATATATTCTTAGATATAAATACATTATATTGGTAATGGCCTTTCCTGCCTTTAAGTTTAACCTCATCATACAAATGCAACCCCCGGCAAGTTCACAAAATCATCTAGGAGTCTTCAAATATTTTCCCCTGTCTAACCCATACCTACAGATGTCATCTATAAGCCATTCTATTGTATTTTCAGTAAGCAAAGAGACACAGGAATCTGCCTGTGGCAAAATATGCTCAGAGTTCACCTACCAACTGTCATGAAGACCTTGCAAAGTGTGAAGGATATGAAAAGGCAAAGCTATTAGACTTTTTTAAAGGTTGCCTGATTTCCTATATGCTCTGGGCATGTGCTAATATGTAACCTGAAATACACACACACATACAAATTTGCATTTCAGGATAAGATGTGTATAAGAATTTCACTTCGAAGGAAACTATAAAGAAAAACCACCTACCTCGTCTTCTTAGAGCTACACGAATGACGAATCCCCATGTTTAACTTACAATTACAGAGAAGGGAAACACACAAAAAGTTAAGATCAGGGCATGTGAAAATCAGTTATGCTTCAGACACATACAGAAATGTGTTGGAACAGCTTCCAGAGAGAGGAACGGTACAGGTGACAAAATGATAAAGCAAGTAGGGTCCTCAGGAGCCCCCCGAGCCCAACTCCCTCACTGCACTGAGCACCCTGTGCGTTCACTTCCTTTGACTTTTATTAACCGAGAACATATCTCATGCCAAGTGCTCTTCTAAATGCTGGTGTGCAGCAATGAACAAAGAAGAAAGTCCCTGCCCTGAGAGCTTCTGTTCTCGGGGTGCAGTGGGAAGATAGAAAATAGCAAAGACACCGTCAGGAGAAGGGAGTGCTATGGAACACACAAACTGTACAGATGAGCACGCTGGAGGGTCAAGTCACAAAGGTGGTTTGCAGGCAGCAGCAGGACCGGATAATCTGTGGGGGGCTTTTTAATGTTTTATGTAGTGAAGGAATGCTAAAACACAAAGACATAGGAAAAATCGAGTATGATGAACATACTTACAGTTTTGATGCATGCAAAAGATACACAGGTGGACATCATTCAGTGTTCTTTTTCCATCTTTGTAATACAAACTGCTATGGGTTAAATGAGTTCATGTATTATAAACTTAACCCCTATTGCAACAGTGTTAAGAGGGTGGGAAATCCTATTATGGTATTTGAAAGGTGGGGTCTTTGGGAGGTGATTGGATTGTGAGGACTGTGCCCTTGTGAATGGGTTGGTCCATTCAAGGAGGAATAGGCGTGGTCCTGATGGCCTTCACAGGAGAGTGAGTGAAAAGCTTAGCTCTCTGCTTAGCCCATTCTCGCCACGTGACACCCTATGTTGCTATAGAGAATCACCTCAACCCAATGAAGAAGACCCTCACCAGATGTATTCCTGAGACTTTGAACTTCCTAGCCTACAAATTGTAAAAAATAAATTTAATTTCTTTACAAATTACTGTTTCAGGTACTCTGTTATAGGCAACAGAAAATGGACTCATACACTGATCTACCGACCAAGCCATTCTCACCCTTAAACTTGAAATATCAAAAAAGTGTCCCTGGGCACAAAATGTCCCAGGGCAAGAAATGATTTCTTTGTTCAAAAATGAGAAACAACATTTCACTGCAGATTTCTCATTTCAAAATTTCTTGGCCTTTTAGTACTTCCAAAAAGGCACCAGAGAGAAAAAAGAAACAGGAGCTTGGTGTCTCCAGTTTTCTTTAACTGCGTATTTCTTGTAGCATAACTTTGTTTTTTTCTCCCATTTATAGCTCCTCAGCCTCAGGGTTGACAAATAAATAAAGTAAAGGAAAAGCCTGTTCCGTCCACCAGGACTATCATTTGGAAAAGTGTTTCAGTGAGAAAGAAGGCATTTTCAGGTAAAAATGACACAACAGAAAGCCTCGAAATTCACATTTCTCTTCCCTCTCCAAAAAAGTGGAACTTTTTCTGTGAGTGCTCTGTAACCAGCCTGGTAAACAAACAAGCAAACACCTGTGGACACCCCAGGAGACATATTCCAAGCAGTGAACAGACAAGCAACCTGCCCCCCACCCCCTACACCACTCGCTAGAAACCTACTTGCACTCTCTCCACTCCAGCAGGTCCACAACTTGCAAACTTGACTTAATAATTATCATTTGGTGGGGGACAGGTGATGGCTCAAGGGCACAGGGTCTTTTTTTCTTGGTGATAAAGATATTCTAAATTGACTGTGGTGATGGCTGCACAACTCTGTGACGTACTAAAAACCACTGAATTGTGCACTTTAAATGGGTGAATTGTATGCCATGTGGGTATGTGAATTATATCTCCATAAAACTGTTACCTAAACAAGTCATAATTTTCATCAACCCCAAAATGTCAATGGCCTTTCTCACTACCTTTTAGAGGGCTAAACCTCACAACTGTTGTTTACATTTTAATTGTGTTATACCTTGTCTTTGTCCATCTTGTGCTGCTATAACAGAATACCTGAGACTGGGTCATTTCATAAAGAACAAAGATTTATTTCTTTCAGTTATAGAGGCTGGGAAGTCCAAGGTCAAGGGCCCCACATCTGGTGAGGACCTTGGTGCTGTGTCATCCCATGGCAGAAGAACAAGAGAGCACAAGACAGCAAGAGGGGGCCAAACCAGCTTTTTATAACAAACCTACTCTAAAGATACCGACATTAACCCATTCATAAGGGCAGAGCCCTCATGACCTAATCACCTCTCAAAGGTTCTACCTCTCAATGCTGTTGCATTGGGGATTAAGTTTCTAACACATGAATTTTGGGGGACACATTCAAACCATAGTACACCTTTAAGTTAAAAGATAATACTTTCCCAGGGCATTTCCTCCACCACAACAGGTCAAAGGCCTATAAAGAATACAGCCAAGGGTTGAGGTTCTGACCCTGAAACAAGGGGTTTCACATGCTCAGTGTTCTGAGTATCACAGTGGAGGGCAGTTTTATAGAGTGGGCGGAGAATCTTGTCTTAGTCGCCCATCTCCTTTCTTGTGTTATTTGGGGAATAGAGCTTGTCGGGAAAATATAATAATTTAATCAGGCCCCCTCACATGCCTGTCCAGTTGGGGGTGGTGCAGTGCATCCTTTGTAAGCAAATTGTGTGTGTGTGGGTGGAGTTAATGCGCATGTGCAGCGCCACCACGACTTTGGCTGGGCTCTGCCTCCGGCATCTGCACTGTGTGAATGGCCATGCTCTCGAACCTACAGTTTCCAAGGACTTGTTTCCTGGTTACCTAGCTCATAGACCTCTGTGTGAGGGGTCTGGTGACCCAGCCTGGCATGTCAGGCGTCTGGTGACCCAGACTGGCGTGTGAAGCGTTTGTGACCCAGTCTGGTCAACAGTTTTGAGGGGTCTGTGAGCACCAGATCAGGCCCTAGCTCTACAATTGGCCCAATAGGCAGGATTACGGTAAAAAGCTGGAGCGCAGCAGACCAGAGACTGGAAGAAAAGAGAAAGCATGACATGGTTGGAAAAGCTCAAGTCTGGATTACTGAGAAAATCAAATTAAATGAATAATAACCCCTCTCCAAATTCATCCCTCCGATTTGGGATGAGAGGAGAGAGAGAGACTTCATTTCTTTCCTTCCATTCATCACACATCCATCCACCCAATAGTTTATCCATCCATTCCGTCCATCCACCATTTCTCAAGATGCTCCTGTGCAAAAATAATAACAATTTCTATAAACTGTGAAGTGCTACACAACGCTTATGCATGATTATTGTAATAAAAGATGAAGGTTATCCTTTTTTACCACTCTTCCATCCCTACCTGAAAACCAGTCAAAGGTTATTACCTACCCAAGCCTAGGTACTAAGAAAACTTCGGCCAAAAATCCAGGTTGCTGTTGGAGCTTTCTGGAACTTGGGAGAGCTATAAGAGGCCAGGACAGAAATAGTAGAAAATGTAAAATTTGCTCTTATTACTAAGCTCAGTTAAACAGACAATTCAACATGCTTCTACTATAGACTAGAACTATGCAAAGGGGACAGAAACAGATGGATAGTGCAAGGTCTCTACCCTCTAAGAGTTTATGGTGGACAAACTAGCTCCACTGCCTCTACCACCATAGCCCTGGTCAAACTACTATCATTCTCATCCAGACTATGACAAAGCCTTGTAACTGGATTCCACTCTTCCACCCCATACACCTCTGTCCACCTACTCAGTTCTTCATCCTCCGGAATGATCTTTATAAAAAAGTGTACCGGATGAAGTCTTGCCCCTCTTCCGAATCTTCCAATGGTTTCTCATCACAATTAGAATAATTGTAAGTCTCTTTTTCATGACTTACAATGACCTGGCCTCTGCTTACCACTCCCCATTCCTCTCCTACCACCTTTTGTCTTTCTCATTCCTCTGACTTTCTGTTCTTCCAACAAGCCATGTTAATTCCTACCACAGGGCCTTTGCACTTGCCCTCTGCTTAGCAAGTGTTTCCTTTCGATGGCAGCACAACTGGCACCTACTTACCATGTCAGTCTCTATATCAGTTCTTCAGAAAGGCCTTTCCTCACCACTTTACCTAAAATAGCACCCCCACCATCTCCATTCTATCCTTAACATGCTTTATTTTTCTTCATGGCACTTAGTGGGACCTGAGATCATGTTACATCTGTTTCTCTACTTGCTTGCCTTTTGTCTTCCCACTACAATATAAAATGCCACAAGGGCAAAGACCTCATTACTTATTCACTGCTCTTTCTTCAGAGCCTAATACAGTGACTGTTACAAAACATGCATTCTGTAAACACGCAAAATACATAATTTTGGTTTTAGTTCCACCCTCTGCACTTGCATCTTAGTATTACTTTGCTTTTCCATCAACAGAAGCAAGTGATTTATAATAAATGAACAGCAGAACAATTTTGTGACTTCATTATTAATACTTTTCCCATTCCCATCTCCTCCCTTCCCTGATGGCTGGTTTTAGTCAAATTCAGCTTTGAGCTGATATGGGCCTGAGACCCTGAAAATGTAAGAGCTGTTGCATTTACAGATATGATGCCCTAGGGGAAAAAGTCAGAGTTTAAGGATTTCTTCTGGGAAAAAAGATAAATATGTGGGTACGCACACTACACTACGTGCTTTCCCCTGCTCTCACCTGCTGGAGAACAGACTGGAGTATGAGAACTACTCTACCCATAGGAATAAAATTAAAACTTCCTTAACTATAGAAATGATTTTGATTTGAAGTAGAATGAAAAGGCAAAAACTTCAATTAAGTAAATCTCAAGAGCAAATGATCCAAGAAAAGGGTGAATATTTTAAAAAGCCATTCTAATGGTTTAAACAGCTTATTCAAGTGGAATACTTTAAAATGCCAGGAATTCAACCTCTTGATTTAAGAGCTCTGGAATTCAAGTGCTTCAAATTGAGAAAATAATACACAAGTAAATGATTGTAATTTCTTCTTTGTGCATCCTGGCATTATATCTTGCATGTATACAACTCTGTGCATAGCTATCTTCCCCGAGTATCTCACACCTCTCTCATGGGAAAGTGGAAGCCAGTCAGTACAAACCCCAGCCTACCTGAATACCAAACATTATTCCATCATTGAAATTATAAAGAAAGCTCTTGCCTTAAAATTATAAACAAAGGGATAAAATAAGTATTTCAGGGGCTCATTCAAATGAGTCTCTTGAGAGTCTGGAATCAACAGATACGTGACTCTCTAAAGCTTGCCAACAGTGGAGAGGAACGTTCTAGAAATTCCTGTGGAATGACACAGTATATCTGTAGGCCACCTGTAGCAGTAAAGGCCTCTGCTGCTGTCTTACCTGTCTCTTTTTATCTTCCTTTCCAAAGCCCTTTCCCCTTTCATCTGACAGTCTCTGCTTTCTTGCACTCACAGACCCCCCAGAGCTCCTCAGCTGAGTAACTCTGGGAGCAGAGGCTGTCAGGTAAGGAGAATTTATTTACAAGCATCGCAGCCTTTGAAATGCCGGGAGGGCAACTCAACAGCACAGTCACTGCGGTACTACTAAATAACTTCCAGTAAGGATCTATCCAAACAGATGCTGCATTCTAGGAATGAAACAATCATTTCCAAAATTTTCATGTAAACACAATCATCCTGCAAGCGGGATAATTACTACACCATTCATCTGGAAAGCATTCTGCAAACACCTATTATACACCAGGGACTGTAGCTGTAGAAGAATGTCTCACAGTTCCTGCTCATTCAGGAGAAACAGACACAAATCCAATGATGGGACAAAGCTATAAAAGACACAGGGGTGTACAGAACGGCAACTGGAACTTGGATAAAATTCTATGGCTGCAGAGCAGGGCCAGACTCACTAACAAGTCAGCAGAGTACAGCTCATGGGGCAAATCTGCCTGCTTTTTGCATGGCCTGAGAGCTGACAATGGTCTGTACATTTTTTAATTATTTAAAAAAAAATTAAAAGAAAAATGTCTTGTGACTCATGAACATTATATGAAGTTCAAATTTCAATTTCCATAAATTAAAACTTTTCTGGACATGGCTACACCCATCAGTTTACATATTATCTTGTGGCTGCTTTGGCAGGACCGCAGCAGAGCTAAGAAGTTGTGACAGACTGTGCAGCCTTCAATGCCTACAATATTTACCATCTGGCCCTTTCCAGAAAAAGTGTGCTGACCCCTCAACTTATTCAACTGAACACGGGGGAGGATTTTTGTTTAACTATTTTAAAGTGGAGTATAAACCTATAGGAACACGTCTAATTCTAGATACTGTGTGATTGTTAGCGATGGAACAATTTTGACAGAATTTGTGAAAACTGTCAGTTATAAGGGGAAGCAGCCTTTCCACATGTGCAGCACCCTCTTCAGATTTTACAGATGAGGAACTGGACCCAGAGAAATCGAGTTACTCTGCCAGGGCCACAGGGAATGGCACCGTCGAGAAGAAAATACCCCTGCTGTCCCCAAACTCGAAAGTGTTCCATCCCACTGACTGGCAAAACTTACCTTGACTGAGAAATGTTTGAAGAAAAAAAGATTTGGGTTTGAAAGTGCTGTATTTATGTTTTATGTTTTATCCCCTACAAAACAGCCCTACTTATGAGCCGCTGTGCCTTGGACCTCACCATTTACTCCTTATCCGCCCTCCAGTCTCTCTTCCCCTTGAGCCCATATTTCCCAGACGCCTCCTTCAGCCACGTCACACCTGCTGAGGCACTGGTCCCAGAATACATCCTAGGCCACCTGCTTGACTCACAAAACCACCCCTCCCACCTGTAATCCTTTCCCAAGTCATTTGATCCATCAGGTCCCCTATTGCTTGGGCCTCTAAGCTTTCCACAGCCTATGAAAACACATGTGATGGAAAAACAATACTCACTCCAAAGCACCTTGCACGTTTGAAATAAACGCTAGTTAAATGTCTATAAACATAGCAGTATATTAACCAGTCAAGAGCAACTCGATTCAACTCTTCCATTGCTTCATTATAATGACATTTAATGTGAGATGTGGCGTACTTCAGCTAATTTACTATGAGATAGGGTAGGGCCTGCAAATGTTGAGTGCTCAGAGCCAATCAAGTACTTAAGATGGCCTGTCTTCCTTCTATATAAAGATCCCACTCAGTTGCTGTCTCCTTTATAAAATATTTCTTCATTTTTAAGTCATTTTCTTTGTACTGTAATACAACATGGGGCTTTAGATATATAAAATTATTTCTGTACACAAATAACATACTCGCAGAATAACAATGATGTGTTATGTGAAATTATTTACAAACAATGGGATGAATGACACACCATAGAAAATGTAAAGTTACCTAACAGATCCAAAGTTAAAGAATTCAAAGGCATAAAATAGCTTAGCCATACACTAGCTAATATTTCAGACAATAAGGTTTGGCTCAAATGGTCAGGGAAAGTTCTTTGGGAGAACTGTATCTTCAATACCAATGGAGTGTCTATTAAGTGCTACCTACATGATCTCAGCCATTTAAATGATTTTTAATCCTCAACAACAACCCTACAAAGTAGTGATTCTTTCTTTATTAATTTTAAATTTTTACTTATTGTTAGCATATTCATTCTTACAAACCGTGATGTTTCTTTAAGCCTTTTGCCCGACCTAGCACTTCCCAAAACCCCTCCCTCCACATCTCATCTCTAGTATCCTTAGGCTTGTTCTCTCCTTCTGAAAGTTCAACATACCATTGTGAGACGACTGGATAAAGAAAATGGGGTATAAATACACAATACTCAGCCATAAAAAAGAATGAAATTCTGCCATTTGCAGCAACACGGGTGAATCTGGAAAAATTATGTTAAGTGAAATAAGCCAGACAAAGAAACAGAAATACCACATATTCTCACTCATAACTGGCTGCTAGGGAAGAAGGAAGGAAGGAAAGAAACAAAGTAGTGATTCTTATACACATTAAACAGGTGAGGAAACAGAGGTTAGGTAACTTGACAACGGTTACTCAGCTAATGACTTGGTAAACTACAAGCCAAACCCAGACTATAGAGCCTAGGATTACTTTTATTATGTGAGCTTCTCAAAGGGGGCCAGAGGATACACCCGACGTGTGTGAAGATCCAAGAAGCCAACATGAAAATGGTACACTTTACTGGAGCCTCAATTTTACAAGAAAATTTAGAGATAAAGAGTTCAAAGTGAGCAAAAATAGTTATATTAAAAGAAACACATAGATAGTATATAAAATAGGATATAAAACTTGCATGGGTTTTCAATTGAGTGTATAGAAAACACAGTGATGCGGGTACTGACCCAAAGGGTGGGTAGATTCAGGGTGATGGGAACCATCCGATGTACCTGGAGAGGACAGTCACTGCACAGAGAGACAAGAGACAAGGTCAGACTGAGAGCTTGGAAGGAGGTTGTCAAGGGCACTAAGTGTCTGGTGTCTTGTCTCTGCACTGATCTTGGGGGTCTGTGCCAGGGAGAAGACTGTGCTGCCTTGTGTGGGTCAGCCTGCAGCTACTGCAGTTTAGCTATAAATGGCTCTGCTCCTGCCCCGGGTTGTCAGTGCTCATCAGGGGAATAATGTGAGAAGGACTGGGTCTAGGGGGCACTGAAAACAGAGGGAGTGTGCATTTGGAGGCGTCCTCATGCCTCATTCATGGTGAGTTGATGGGCCTTGTGGAAAAGGGCCTCTGGCAAGGATCTGGCATTCGCTCTAGGGCATGATGCTTCTGGAAGAGTGACTGCAAGGAGCTCCCCAGGGAGAGCTGCCCAGGGCCAGAGCATGGTGCACTGCTTCAAGGTGGAGGCTCAGTTCAAGTTCTCATCACTCCGTTGGCCCCTCCTGTTTGCCTTGATGCTGCCCACCTGAAAGACCAAATGGCTCTTTCCTGAGAAATAGACTGGGCTGAAGAAACCTCAGTGGTGAGCCCAGAAAAGATCAAATCTTATTTCATTCCCAGAGTCATTTTTGAAGGCAAAAGTTTGGCTAGTGCGAGCTAATTCCTTTGGGCTGGAACACCAAGTAAATATATGCCAATTTACAGAAGGAAACCAAAATTTGACTCTGTTTCAACAAAAGGAAATGAACAGACATGTCTGTCCAGGGTCTTCTAACAAATCTTTTGCCTCCTCCTCCCTCTGTCCAGTATCTCTGTACCCTTCCCACTAGCCATCATTGTGTTTTTAGAACTCCCCAATTTCCTTCTTGAAATACCCCAGGATTTCCTGATTCTGCCAGCCTCATTCAGGACTCCAATAGTGTCCCCGTGACCCTTATCCTTCCCAAGTCTTTGTTTCCTCCTCTACACGGCACCTCTCCCAATGGCTGCAGCAAGGATCTAGAGCATTGGCCCACACAAGGCACACCATTGCTGGCCCCCATCAGCACTCTGTGACTGTTATTTTTTATCACTGGGTAAGAGCATAGGTCCTGGAGCCTGCATGCTTGTGTGGAGACCCCCAGTCTTCTCACATATTGTGGAATATACTAAAAAGCATATGTACTTCACAGGGCCTGGTTTTCCAAAGTCTTGCAGTTTCAAATATTGACCTTGCAAAGGACAGCAAATTTTCCTCAGGCTATAAGTCTCTGGTGTAAGATAAAGATTTGTGGCACAGCAGGTTGTTGGCTCAAGGACAGACCAGTTACTCATTGTTATGTAAAGATACTGAGAAATTGCTGTAAGATCACTTAATTGTCTAATGGAATGTCATCTGGCTTGTTTCACTGCAAGTTACCAGCCTATACTGTTAAACTATAACCCCACCTATGTTCTCTTCCTGTAACTTCCTGGTCTGGAAAATAAAGGAAGGAAGAGAACCCCAATTCGGTGTTAATTTCCTGAGGAAGGGTTGCCTCTTGCTGTATGGTCCCAGGGAAGTTAACCACTTCGGGGCTTCTCACTGCTCAGAAGAGATGGGCTTTGAGTAATCCTTTGCATCTCCATCACCCAGGGGAAGTGGAGTGACAAATCCGTGGGGGGTGAAGCAACACAAAGCAACGACATACTAACTACATGACACTGGGCAGTTTCTTGTCCCCACAAAACTTGGGTTCCAGTTTCCCACTTGTAGAACAGGATCATATCAGCACCTCCCTCACAGGTGTTTGTGGGATGAGTGAGGTAAAGCAAGCAGGGCTGAGAGCCAGGTCTATGCATAGTGAGCAGTTTTATGGGTTTGCTGCATCCTCACCAACATCATCGCCAACACCACCGTCCTATCCTACTTTCTTCAAGGCTGCTGGATCTGCCCAGACAGACCTGGAACACTGCCCCCACAGAGCCATCCTGCTCCCTAATCAGGAACTCAGACCCCAATGCCTGAATAAAGCAGGGTGCAGGGAAACTGGCCAGGGGTAGGAACTGTGCACCCAGACAGTGCAGAAGGCAAACATTCGCTGAAGTCCAGCCTGTTGCTGCCCTATCTCTTAGGCATCAAGAGAAGCCAGAAATCCAGATACTTATGTGAAATTTCCTGATTTCTAAGTATTGGCAACAAATTCAAAATTTCAAAATCACTCCGTAATAAACAAAACCCATCCGTGTACCAGTGTGCTGGCTGTGCCCTTCCTCCCAACCCCCCAGGCCATCAGTCTGTGCCCTCCACCAGGTGGGGTGGGATCACTTGCAAATTTCGCTTCTGAACATACAAGGCCTTCCCAGGTGGCTCTAGAAGAGCTACTTGTCCCTCTCACCTTGTCAGACTCAGAGCCCTCCAGGACACCTTCTCTGGCCACACCCTCGCCGCTGCAGCCCAATTCCATAGATCCACTCCCCCAACAACAGTGCACTTAGGGGTACTTAGCAGGGATCCACAGGAGAGCTAAGTGCTTTAATGACACTTACCCATCGATTGAGAGAGCATTTTTATCCCCCCACTTGGATTTCCAGCACTCTGCATCTGCGCAGTACGAATTCTTAGAGGCTAAGTTCCCAGAGGCCAGCGGCTGCTCTGTAAAGCTCTCCCTGGCACACAGGGAGCACGTAATACGGCACCAGCGAATCCTTCTGATGAAGGCACAGAAAGCTAAGGACACAGCACACTGTTAAATGTCTTTCTGAAGAAAATTCACACATTAACAACGAGCCACGAACCCAGGCTGCCACTTCCTGATCTCATTTCTACACATGCAGTGATTCAGCTGGTGCCTAAATATCCATCTATGTAGACTCAAGTCAAACACAAGGAAATCAGACTCTCCACTGGTCTGAATTCATTCATTCGTTCACTCACTCATTCATCCAACAAGCATTGGTTCACTTGATATCAGATACAGTACTAGGCTCCAGGAAGCGGAAGAAAAATTGCAAAAGTCCTATGATGAAAGTCTATTCCCTCAAATACAGAATGCCAGATGCTGAATGGGAGTTTAAGAAATGATCCTATCCAATGCTCCCACCCTGGCGAGGACAGAGAGTTGACTACACACTGCACACACAGGTCTGCTTGGCTACTACAGCAGGTGCAAAGATCAAACTCGGATCCTTGCTCCTGGCCCAATACTCTTCTCAAAGCACATTGTGGAACATTCTAAACAGGATTCTAACAAAACCATTCAAAAGGCCTTGTGTCCAGGTCACAGGTCAGCAAACTGACCTTCAAGGAGACCCCACTGGGCATGCCATTCATTGCTGTCCTCAAGAAAAGGGGTTTTATGGGAGTCAAAAGCAGGAGTGCCACTGTGCATAGAAACCCCTCCCACTACCCTTCTAGAACCAGGCTCAAGTGGTTCTCACGCTTGTTTCTCATATGTCCCAAGGCACCTAAGGAACAAGACACCTTGCCGTGACCGAGTCTGGAGGGCAGGGTGGAGGTGGGTCTGATGCTCACCCATGGGCAACAACCTGGCAATTCCTTAATCAAAGGACTCCCCCTGACTGCCTGCCCTTCCTGCCACCCACCCCCGCACAGCCCTGCCTCCTTTAGGATGCCCTGTTGTCACTTTGAAAGGGGAAATCGAGTATAGTCGGCCCTCCATATCTGTGGGTTCCACATCCGTGGATTCAACCAACCGGGGATCAAAAATATTGGAAAAAAAAATTGCATCTGTAAATGTAAATGAACATGTACAGATTTTTTTCCTTGTCATTCATTATTCCCTAAAACATATAGTATAACAACTATTTACATAGTATTAGGTATTATAAGTAATCTAGAGGTGAACTAAAGCATACAGGAGAATGTGCATAGGTTATATACAAATAGCACATTACTTTACATAAGGGACTTGAGCATCCTCAGATACCATGGAGTTTGGTATCCATGGGAGGTCCTGGAACCAAGTCCCCCCACCCTCCCGGAAAACAAGGGATAAATGTAGTCTTCTACGAAACAATTGGCATAAAAAAGGCTGTCCACACAATATGCTTCAGTCTTCCTTAAATGAAAATCAGTCGGTCAGTAACATTGTGTCACCAGCGATCAAAGCGGAGAATCAGACCTGAACAGATGGTTGATGGACAGCTCAGCACTGAGGAAGCAGGGTCAGGAATCATGGATGTCTTCCAGGACCTCATGGTCTCGTCACTTTCCACAAGACCAGGACAAACAGGCTGTGTGTAGATCTACTTTGGTCACACAGCAGCAAACTATGATTTATGAAGGTATTTGGTGCTTGGCTCTTAGGAGAGCTGTGCATCAAGCTATTGCTGTATTGGCCTGTAAGAAGCTAAATGTCTGACTGTCTGTCCTTCCTTCTTCATTCCGACAGAGCGCGGTATATTCCCCAAGCTCTGATCCCTTAGGACTTTTCCCAAGTTACAGGTTTTGTTTGCGGCTTTCCCTGATTCGTGAGCATTTAAGGAGGTGTATTATAACATTTGGCATCCGCTGGCCTTGACGTTCTCTATCATTCTACTGCAAGGCTGCTGCTTCTTGGTGGAATTTAGCTTTACTGATTTCTATTTCTGACTTGCTTGACACTAGCTCATTCATTATTCAGGGAAAATCTGGCTCTGAGACCACAGTTTGAGATCCTGCCAACAGGAGCCTGAGCAGGTGGGACCTGTTCGAGTGAACTTTCCGAAGAATCAGAACCTATAAAAGGCAGTGTAGTTCAGACTCCTCAACTTATTCACTTAAATCCTGGTCATTCTGAAACACAGATTTTTTTCTGAGTGGCAGGTTAGCTCAGTAGGAAAAACAGAGTCAATGACTTTGAAGCCAAAGGTTCAATCTCTGTATCAACCAGTCATTTCTGAGCAGAAAAACCCTCCATTGTTTAGTTGGAAAATGAACTCCTTTTTAGCTGCCCATTCTGCAGCTGTGCAGTGGGGTCCCCCAAGGGCAAGGGCAGGAAGAGGTGGCCCCTATCAGTCACCATCACCAACTCCTCAGCTGACTCATCCGAACACATGGCCACCTGTCCATTCCAATGCTAGAGGCTGGGTCGACCATCTTTCCACGAGGCCCACGCATGCCTGACGGCAAGGGTGACATTTTCAAGGTGTTATCAGAAGATGTAGGGAATGGCCCTGATCAGTTGTTTTGTTGTTTGTTTTTCTCTTCATAGAGGACAGAAGTACAGGAAATTGTGTTTCAACCATAAGTAGAGAGATTCAAATTAGAGAGTGGGAAGAAATTCCTTCCAGAAATTTAGGCTGAAACATACTATTGAAGAAAAGAGTAAAATGATCCTCTAGAGATAACTTTTAAGAACAGAACTAATTACCACCTGTAAGTACCAATTTGTGCATAATCTGATCCTGCAGGAAGAGGCTAGATTAGAAAATCTCTCGAAATCCCCTGCAGGCGTCCCCACCAGGTGAATTTTCACCATAAAAAGTTTGAAATACTGATTTCCAGTTGAAGTCCTGGTGTGAGAAGCTGCCTCTTCCTAGATCTCCAGCTGATCTGAATCTCAGCACTGTGCAAAGCACTGGTACGGGGGCCTGGGAGCACTCTCTATGGGGCAACATTTCTTCACAAAGTGCAATGGCGCGTGTGTGCGCGCATTTTTACCAAACCTCAGGGATCACACCCCAAGAGCCTAACAGAGTCTTCATACTTCCTTTTCTAATTTGTAAAACCAAGGGAGACATCACAGTGAATGAGAGGATGACCATCCATCCCTGATTGAAAATAAACACTTTTGAATGCACACACATACACACACAGAGAGATTAGAGCCATGACAAATGGGTCTTAGAGTCACATCACAAAATTGCTGTGGGACCCTGCTTGGGGAGACAGTGGGATGCTGGAGCAGCGGTGTTTCCATGGCCTTTCTGTGGGAGTGACAATGGAGTTGAGGGGGAGGCTGACCTGGGGACACTCGGCCCCACTCCTTTAGTTCAACCAGGGCAGAGAACCGTTCCGATTTCACGTTCTATATTCTTTCAGCTCAGCAGAGGGTTTAAGGACACAAAAAAGGGGAAGGAGGGGGAGGAGAGGAAGGGAGGAAGGTATACACGCAAAAAGGAAAACAAAGAAAAGGGGAAAAAAAGCTTAAAAACAACAGACAGAATGCCAAGTTCATGAGCTTTCCAGGAATGGGCAAATGTGGAGTAAATCCCAGTTCCTCCCTTTCCCTCCTTGGCTACCTGTGAGTGACAGGAAGATGATGATGGTGGTGATGACAGTGCCATCCCTACCTCACAGGTCCACAGGCAGGCTGAATGAAGACACACAGGGGTGTGCCAAGCTCAGCGCCACGGACCCAATGGGCAAGGCTAGTAAACAGTAGCCACTGCAGTAAAGCCAAGACCACTGAAGCCCCTGTAAATGCTTCCCTAAATCTTTTTTTTAATGTAAGCAACTTTTTTCAATGAAGATAAATGTACCTAATCATTAAAGCGATCCAATTTAAAGACGTATTCAATGTGCTTTACCTCTAAATGTCTTGTTCACATTATAGTATGCCTTGTCAATCTATGCTTTCCTGCTTCTAACTGTACTTGTGAAAGGGGCTAAGAAAACATGAAAAGTCCCGGACAGGAATGCACCTGGTTCTCCTCCCCTCCTGGTGTCCTTTCAGGCTCATTCATCCCCACCAACTTAGTGTTTCTAGCTCTGGCCATTCAGCTTAGTTACATGTTTCTTGCTACCTAAACCAGAGGTCATCAAGCCTATCTGTACTTCAGAATCACCTGGGAGCTTTTTAAAGCCACAGATTCCGTGGCCCTACCCCAGACCCAGTCGCTCACACTCAAGAAGGCAACACCCCTGGGCTATCACTGAAGAACTGACTTCTAAATGTCTATCGTCACTGCCCTGCCTAGAGAGACATTATAGAAAACTGCCTATGAAACTAGGCATATCTTAAAGATGCATCTTGTTATATCACTAAGGATCTCTCTCTAAGAGGATCTAAAGAACAAACATCTTTCAGGTCTTAGTACCAGGGACCTCTGTATTTCTCTTGGGTAACAGGTCAGTTTTAATCTTTTGAACATTTAAACTATATAAATGATTAGGTTCTTTCTTTGCCCTGGCTACTAGGAAGCTCAGACCCAAATTCATGATTGGCCAACCCACTCCTTAAACCAATACAACTTATAATATTAATTTTCTATATTAATGTCATCTCCTAACTTTATCTTGAACTTCCTGTCTTTTCTTTCCCTTTGTCATGATTTCTGTATTTCCTTTTTCAAAAAACACTAGTTACATGGCATTTTTGTAAGCTATTGCAAATTCTTTTTGGAACAAGGTGGGATATGTTAGACAAATTAATTAAATATAGTCACTGACATGCAGCCCTTCGCAACAGAACAGCTCTACAGCAGATGGTAGTGAGAACCAAAGTAGAGACTAGGGCTCTGAGGAAACTCTTCAGCTTTGGGGTCAACTCCCCCAACAAAAACCTTCCTTCCAGCTCTAGTTGTCGCAGAACATCTGGAAGCCTATCTCAACTGCATATTAAATATGTTTTAAGACTACAAAAAAGTTTAAGTAGAATAAAAACAGCTATAGACATTCAAAAGCTGGAATCCTGGCATTTAATTCTGAGTCTACTTTCTCTCAACCCCACCCAGCGTATCCACATGCAGGGCTTCTAAAATTCTGGCCCTTATGGAAACGTCTCAGGTTGGTCTACAGAACTCTATATAGTAATAGTAGACACTGGAAGTCCATAGCCTTATGTAAAAATGTGAACGGATCATCTAGGACACCCGAACATTACTCCAGCTGTTTAAAAACATGTAATCGTGTTTGAAAGTCCTGGATACACCAAACAGCTTGTACACTGTGTCCTCATATAACCCTCCTCCATGCTTTTAAACTGAACTACCCAAATACTGCCTGTTCCCAAACGTGATCAGAAAGATTGTTATCTGCCATTGAAATGCCTTCCTGTATCTGTGCCAGGATCTGCTCCCCTGGGCACAGAGCCAGGACTCTGGGAGGGACTGACCCCTGCAGCAACCTGGAGCTGCACTCTAGGCTGGCAGGAAAGACCCCGTGCTTGTGGTGACCAGCATGTTTGTCATGTATTGTTAAAATACAGAGGGGCACACTCTCCTTCCTAGCACTAACTCAGCCCACTTGTATCAGGAGGGTGGGGACCAGCCAAAGGATTCCTGGTTCTATCAGCTGTATTGGCTTTACCCCGGCCTCACGTGCATAGGCAACAGGGTCATGAGGCTGACTGTTTTTGTCATTGGCTGTTACTTACTGTTACTTCTTTCACATAACAATTTAAGGATGTGGATCGCATTCATTAAAAAGTTAAGAACTCTCAGGTACAGATACTAGGGGCAAAGAGGGGTGCAATTTAAAGCTTCCCTGCTTTCTAATAGTTAAGCAGCCCAGAGTGTCTGAAATACCCTGCCATTTCACAGGTTTGCAAGTGTTGGTCAGGTCTTTAACCCTTAACATAACTAATGAACAGAAACTAGTGGCTATAAAATTTCATTAATTTTTTTCTTTTATATATTTTAGTTGTATAACCAATACATTCTTTTTTTTTTTTTGTCTTTTGTCTTTTTCCGTGTCCGGCAACGGATTGCAACCCTCAGTGTCGCGCCCGTACCGGACCGGGGACCGGCAACGGGATTGCACCCCTCGGTGTTGCTCCCGCGCCTCGCTCAGCCAGTGAGCGGGAACCAGTCTGTATGTGGGATCCGAACCCTCGGGCGGGAGCGCCGCCGCGCTTCCCAAGCGGCGCACTTATCCAGTGCGCCACTGGGCCGGCCCAACCAATACATTCTTATTGCAGCAAATATAAAGTGAATTAAAAACTATCCATAATTCCACAGTTCAAAATAACCACAATTAACATTTCAGCATATACCTTTCCAGTCTTTCGCCTGTGTATGTGTCTGTGTAAAATCGTAATTTGACCTTGGGTTGGGGCCGGCCTCAGTCAGACTCTGGACCATGCACATAAGTAGTGTGCGGGGGCCAAGCCCAGGCCTGACTCAGGCCTGCAATTCTCCAAAAGGAACCTAAGGAGATTAGCAAATGGTTGTGTGGTAGCTTCTAAGTATGGAGTGCTTACTGTATGCCAGGCACTGAAGCAAAAACATTTAAATCTTTCCGAGATCTGCCAGGGTGAGTCTTACCATTTCATAGATAGAAAAACTGAGACCTGGAAAACCACAATACTACTAGGGAGCAGAAAAGCTGGGATTCCAGGCCAGGGACTGGTCTCAGTATGATGAGAAAGAAATACCAGTTTTACATTACTGCTTTCTATTATGATATATAGTTTGGGGTTTCTTTTCTTCTTTTCCATATTTCTAAATATGCCCAGAAGAGAAGGTGAGTTTACTCCAATTTAAAAGGATGGCAGGAAAGGAGAGTTAGACTGGCCTGGGAAAGGGCTGGTTTTGCCACCAATTTGCCTGTGACCCAGGGCAAGCCCCTCTCTGGGACCAGTTTACCTGTCTCTCCATTAAAGATGTGGCCAGCTGGTGTCTAAGAAACCTCCCAGTTCTGGAACTCTATGACTCCAGCTAGTCCCTGCACAAACACATCACATACAAACTGGAGGCCAGAGTGGTTTGTGGCACTCTGCTGCTATCACCAAAATAATGATCCCAGATACATAGAAAATACTACTTAAATTACCTTGTTCCAAGAAAAACAGCAAGCAAGTGTCTTTTTATTATACATGGGGGAGGGGTGAGGGAGAGATGAATTAGATCAAGAAAAACATGCTGAGCAGGAAGAACTCAAGAGTTAAACTAGTCAAAATCAGAACATGTGGGCACCTAACCTGAACTAAAAAGAGAAAACAGGGCCGACCCCCTGGCGCACTCGGGAGAGTCCGGCACTGGGAGCGCAGCAACGCTCCCGCCACGGGGAATGGCTGGTGCGTGAGCCCAGTTCGGGCGACACCACACCAAGGGTTGCGATCCCCTTACCGGTCACGAAAAAGACAAAAAAAAAAAAAGAGAGAAAACATATTATAATATTGTCTTAACTCTTTTTGGAAAACAAATACAGACATATCTGAGATTCTCTCTGTCCCTGAAATATGAAGTATCAGAATCTTTGGCTCACAGACACTCTCAAGATAAAAGCCATGTCTAAATAGTAATATAAAAATGAGGCTACCAGTATGGATCTGGCTATCACATCTTGGGCATAAGTGGTGACAGGTGGCTTTGTACCCCATGAATATTCATAATCAATAGAAAAAAAAAGATGCTAAGTTTTATTTTAATTTAAAAGTAATTTGAAAGCTTAAGAGGCAACATTAACCACTCAGATAGTATTTACAAAGGGCTAATATACAGAGACTTTAGTTTAATTGAAGATAACAAATGGTTCACTGATCTGACAGGCTTTACTGAACACCTTAATCATTTCGACAAATTCTTCAGAGAAAGGGTACCCTTTCCTAAGTCAACCTCCAAAATACAGCTACTATTAAATGTGCTGTCAGTTGAGAAAGATCTTGGTTATTCTGTAGCCCATTTGGAAATTACAAGTGTTAGTAAAATTAGCTTGCCTTGTTTTGAAATCTCAAAAGTTTTCAAGCACAATGTTTTCTCCACTAGCAAAATGCTTGCTATGAAGTTTAAAGGTTTAAATAATTATTTCTAAATCAATTACTTCACCAACATATTTATGCATCAAGATATTATGATGGAATGAGAAACCACTTTTGTCTACATAAAAATGCAAAGCTTGTATGATTCACCAACTTGCTTTGGCAAAGACCTTCTCAAAGTTTGGCTAAAGAGTTTGTTTTTTTTCCTAATTTCACTTACAGTCACATAAGTTCATCTAAATGTACATTTGTGAATCTCTCTGGTTATTAAGTTTTTTTTAAAAAACCATCACCACCCCCCACTCTCGAGAGAGACTGACATTTCAGTAATCTTCGCCAGCT
>NW_007728271.1:88971-89861 GCF_000696425.1 Galeopterus variegatus | reverse complement strand
AAAAACCATCACCACCCCCCACTCTCGAGAGAGACTGACATTTCAGTAATCTTCGCCAGCTGGCATGGTCAAAGAGGAATCTAAATATTGGATTAACAATATCAATACTAAGCAGGTTCAGAGGACCTCAATAAAACATGCTTGAATTGTGAGAGAAATTCTTGTTACTTTGTGTTTCACCCAGGTCTAAATTACCACATTGATTTAATAAAATCCATGACAATCCTGTTTTTTAATCATATAAGAATTCTGAGGTTCACTACGTGTGCACAATAAAAATCTGAAATCAAATAGGTGTAATGAAAGTATTGTTGTCTAATCATTTTTGAAACTTTTTACTGAAGTATCATATATCCAGCAAAGTCCTCATATGTGTACAGCTCAATGAATTTTCCCAAATAATGCACCCATGTAATCGGCACCCAGATGAACAAACAAAAGGCTATCTGCACCTCAGGAGCCTCTCTTCTGCCTCTCCAGTCATTACTTTGCACCCCAAGGATAACCAGAACCTTGACTTGTCTTTGTGCACTGTCCCTGGCTGGGACAACGCCCAGCCAAGGTGATCAAATGAGAATCAGGCCCAGGAGGAGCATGAGAACCCTAAATATGGGCTCTCAGGGAAAGGCACCCCATGAGCTTTCACCATCAGGGACTTGGTTATGTGTGCTCTGCTCAGTTTCAGCAAACAAGTGCTGCTCCAAACCATGAGGATGTCAGTTCTCACCGAACCCCAACAGAACTCCTTCTCAACCAGGATTCCATGCAGGTATCTTCATCATTAAATCAAAATTCTCAAAGACTTCTGTATCTCCCCCCATCACTGCTACAATAACTCTTAACTGATGACGATACCAATGGCTTCCATTTATTCATTACTTACAAGGTGA
>NW_007728271.1:25463-87726 GCF_000696425.1 Galeopterus variegatus | reverse complement strand
AAAAAACAAAGCAATGGACACAAAAAGGTTAGGTTACATATGCAAGTATATATAGCTAGTAAGGGGAAGGTCAAAGCCAGAGTACAGATCTTTCTATTTGACTCTCTTTCAGCTTTATTTTCATGATAATTGCTATTATTCATGGCTGTACAGAACCGCAAGGTCTCAAGGCATATATGGTGGTGTTGGTCAAGTTACAATAATTTCCTAGAGGCCCAGAATCTTAATGATGACATTCACCTTCCCTGGCAGAATGGGGATTACTGGAACAGACTGCCTCAACTAGACTCATTGGTAGTGAAGGAAGATGGGGGATGGGACACAGCTGCCCCTTACTGCAGATTAACCTTGAGCAGCCAATCTCAGGATCTTCCCAAACCGCCCTTAACACCCAAAGTTTACTTTAAAGTTTTACTTTAGGGTACAAGATGCTTGGATAGTTAGCTCAGGCTGCCGTAACGAAATATTACCGATTGGGTGGTTTAAACACCAGACTTTTATTTTCTCACAGATCTGGAGGCTGGAAGTCTAAGATCAAAGAGCGGGCAGGTTTGGTTTCTCCTGATACCTCTGTCCTTGGCTTGCAGATGACTGACTTCTTGACTTCTCGCTGCATTCTCACATGATCCTTCCTCTGTATGTGCACATTTCTGGTGTCTCTTCCTCTTCTTATAAGTACACCAGTTCTATTAGATTAGGGCTCCTCTCTTATATCCTCATTTAATTTTAGTTACCTCAATGGCTCTGTCTCCAAATTCAGTCACATTGGGTGCTGGGACTCCAACATGTAGATTTTGGGAGGAACACAATGCAGTCCCTAACAGTGAATTACACACACACATTTCACAAACTTTCACTGATTTCCTACAGTGTGGTAGATACCCTGCAAGGTGCTGGGGATAAAGACGAGAAAACCTCCAGCCTCAAGGAGACTACAGTCTAGCTGGGAGGCAGAAGTGAAGGGATAACTGGACAGCCTGAGTCGTTCAGCCATTGCAGAAGGGCTCGGATTCTGGGGGAAGGAAATCAGGAGTCATGGAAGACTTTGCTGCTTGTGTGGTGTGAGGCTGCTGCGGCCACTTCTGCCAAACCGACCCCGCTGCACTGCTGGACGTGGTCAGCTGTGTGCTTCTCAGTCACAAGGTCACATCAGGCCCCCAAACAAAAGAGGCACCGTTACGTTCACAGCAATTGCAAGGACATTCATTTAGCCAGGTTCACAAAGTAATGAGGCCGTACCACAGGCCCAAGCCACGAGGCGGTGCACAAGCAGCACATTAGCACGTGATGCATATGTCTTTGACAGCAGAGGAGAAATATGATGAACCAGGATGGGGATGGGAAAAGTCACCATCTCCCTTTAGGCAGCTTACCTGATTCCTTACAGAAGAGAAGACGGGAAGATGAAAGAAATGCGTGCCTGGCACAAGTGTGGAGAGATTCTGGTAAAGGTAGAGCTGAGTGGATTTGACTCTGAGCAGGGGAGGATGGCTGGAGAGTGGGTAGCTGGTGCAGTTTACATCTTACGTTTAAATCAGGCCTATGAGGAAGGGTGAAGAACTAACCGCTGATATCCATAAACATGGGGCCCTACTGCAGATGGTAAGCACTGACTCCCTGATCTCAGTGCATGGTGCTCAAGACCCTTGAACCGCAGGGCTCACACAGCCAGGGCTGAGGCTGGACAGACACACAAGGAGCTGCACTGACTGGGGGAGGGGACAGTGGCTCATCAGTTGGCCCAGGCAGGAGGTGGAGGCCAGGAACCAGGCCAAGGAGGGAGGTGTTAGAAACTCAGATCACCAGCGGCCTAGGACGCCTTTGCGTTTCTCTCATTACCCAATCTACTCAGGAAAAATAATAATCACATCTCAAATCAGTACAAATTGAAGAGTAATTGAGTAATGAAAATCCAGTTCAGAACCAAGGATATAACCTCTTCAATCTTACTTGCTAGTTCCCAACATCATTTTTAAAATTAAGACACCTCTAATGAGACTCAAAATTGTTCGCAATGAATCCAAAATATAGCCAAGGGAAGCTAAGATGCTAAATGAGAAAATGTGCTCCATTTCAAAAACTATGGCACCATGCGTGTTTTGGGGGTTGGGGGTCTCAACGGCGGTGGATATAGTTCTTCTCTCTATGAGGCCATTTAACTATAAATGGCATTTGTTGGACATGTGAGTCAATGTACTTGGAGGAAACGGGGGATTGCCGAAAATAGCTTTTGTGCCACAGACTTGAATTTGGCATTTGAGGGACTTGGCTTTGAATCCTGACTCTGACGATCCCTAATAACACACATACATGGAAACATACATGCCCCTACACACACATAGAGCTACACATTTGATGACACATATACACATGTGCTGCTTAGCTTGGTCCAATACTCGACTTTCAGCTTCTGTCTCTTCATCTGTGAGATGAGGAGGATACTACCAACCTCTCAAGAAGTAAATGACATGATGTGCAATGCAAGCCAGTGCTTCATGGCTCTACCAGGTGTGTAAATGTTAGGTATTATTATTATTATTACTATAATCCTACCTTGCTTAATCAAGTCACCATCTCTGAAAAGCTCTCTAAGCTCACTTTTCATTCTTCCAAGTGACAGCCAAACCAGTGGGCTTCCTAGGACAAGACAGAGGCTGAAATTTCATTGACACACAAAAATCATCCGTGATATACACTTAGTTTAACTGATACTGTTCATATACAGATGCTTTGTTAGTCAGGACTCTGTGCTGTACACAAGAAAAACCCAACACAAGCTGGCTTAAGTAAAAAGGGGAATTTATGAGTTCACCTAATCCATCCATGGGTAGGGCCGGGGCCAAGCAGTTTCTTGTCTCTGCTACTTTGTGTTGGTGACATTTCTTGTACATCAGTGGATTCTACACGGAAGGCTTATGACGCATGCACATTCTTTAGAGCTCCCAGACCAGAATGAAAGTACAGGTCAGAACCCTGGCCTGGACTGGGCCATGTGTCCATCCCTCAACCAATCTCTAAGGCCAGGGAGTTCATGTAGAAAGCTGCACTTCCCATTTGGAATATATGTTGGAAGTGAAGGGGGTGGGACAGGCAGTGGGTCCCACAAGAGGAGAAAAATGCTCTGATATGGCTACTGGTACCCATGTGAACCACTCCAATCTGTGACTTCAACAGCTGCAAGAGTTTAAAAGTGAAAACTTCATTCATAATTGTTTCATTTCCAAACCATGGCAAAAATGTAGAGACTGAAGTCTCGCAGAGCCTGAGAAACACAGTACACAAATGGTCGACACAGAACTGGCCTATATACATGTCACAGGCTTCTCGTCTCATATCCCAACGTCCTTACAGTATTGCTCAAATTGTGGGAAATGAATCCACAATGAAGATACTAGGTTAGAGTACGTCTACTGGCAGACGCCATCAGGGCAAAGACCTGTAGCTCTAACTCCTCACTACAAGTTGCATCTAATAAGCAGAATCAGACCATCCTGATCATGCCCCATAAAAAATCTCAGCCAACTAATATGTGCTATGGAGAACATGAGGTGGGGGACAAGTTCAACACAAACTCTTTGATGATGTTCTGAAGTTCCTTATCACTGCAAGTATGGCTGTCTGTCTCTCCCTCGTCTCTCGTCTCTGAAACCAGTCTTTGCAAATGTCTCTGGCACAATCAGGGGGACTAAGAGGAAGAAACAGGGAAGCAGATCACAAACAATTCCAACCCATCCCCAAGGAATCTTCTGTTCTGTCACAATTCTGCAGGATCTTAGTCACGCAAAAGTGTCAGGAAGAACAGCTAGTAAGGACTCAAGTTCTGCTCCTCCTGTGGGTATCCTGTGGGTATTTGCCTTAATGTTATAGGAGTTTCAGAGAGAGTGAAAAGCCTTAAACATGCCTAACAGTATAACTTCAGTTCAACTGGGGACAAATTGTTTAATGTTATCGTAGTCTTATCTGTTGTTGTCTGGGAATGGAAGGTACCAAACACCTTAGGAAATTGCAGAACACTGACAGCAGAAATGCTATCATAAACACAGTTAATTTTATTTATTGAACAACCAGAAATCACCAGGCACCGTGCAAGACTGTACATATGTTATCTTTTAATTCTCACCAAATCCCATGAATTGCTTGGGGTCACTCGGCTAGTGGATGGCAGAGGTTGGCCTTTGAACCCAAGGCCAGACAGTTCCAAGGTCTGTACTCTTCTCTCCCAGTCACGCTGCCTCCTCTGGAATAAAGTCAAGGGCAATGGCACCTACTCCTGAAGCACCTGCTAAGTGCTAGGGATGCTACACAAATCTATCATCATCATCAATCTTCATAAAAATTACAGCAATCTTACAAGATTGATATGATTTTGCATTTATAGTAGCTCAAAGAGGTTTATAAAACTTTTCCAAAGAAGTCAGACAGCAATTAGACAGCCAGGCAGGGAATGGACTCAAGTATACCTGATTTGAAAGCTAAGGTCCCTTATCCTGTGCCTGCATGCCATCATTTACAAAGGCCAACCAAGAGCTGGGTGGATGAAACACCAGTGAAAGAGGGGCAGGGGGAGGGCAGGAGAGATTTATTCTGGAGGCTCACACTGGGCATGACAAAAGCCCGAGTGCATGGGCCACATTCACGCATGCACACGCATGCACGCGCACACACACACCCACATACTCCCAACCTATCACGTGCACTGCAGCAGGTACTCCCCGGAAACTCTCGGCCACACCTTCCAGTCGTCAAAGGAACCAAACAAGAACACAAACTTGACCTCTTGCAGTTTATAGGTGGATCCTTTTAAGTCTACTTCTGAAACTGTAATGTGAACAGCTCCCTCAGAATATATTCTAAAAAATTCTTTTTTCATAGTTAAGTCTCTTGGCAATGGTAGAAAAATATTTCTAGACTTCCATCCAAGCACGGTTAAACAGAACTTCAAGGGGAATGACTTTTCCAATTGTATTTTAAGGCTGAGCACTTTGATAAAAGCAGGCTCTGCAGTGTGATATGATCCAAGGTTGTTTAATCATTATATTTTATAATTTAACTGATACAATTTCACAGACCAAAGAAACATTTTAAAATACTCAAAAATTAAACTATAAGGAAATATTCCTACTGATGAATTATAATTGATGTAAAATTATCTCTATCTACTAATGTAAAATTCACATAGACCAAAATAAAATATTCATTCTGTTAAGGGGCAGGTTTCTCTCATTGTATTAATCTTTGAATGACTAATTTTAGGATTTCCCTTTTTCTCTACTCAATCTTTAAAACAGTCATGTGTGGGATCAAGGAGGGGAAATGAAGCACCTTAATCACGTAAATGAAAGAAGACAGAATAAGGATTCATTTCCATCTTTTTGTCTTGTCACTGTAAATTGCTTTTAAACTTTACTACAGGATTCTCTCCCAGGCCAACTCTGCAAAACACTATAGAACATCTAAACATCTAAAATGGAAAACGGTTTAGAAATATTCATGTCATTTTGAACCAAAGATGGGTATGAGTCCAGGTTTCTGACCTTGGCTACGTGACCTTGAGCAGGACAATGGCTTCAGCCTTCATTTTTCCTACCTACGAAAGGGGAGTAATAATGCCTAATGCATAAGGCTAGTATAAAGGAAAACAGGAAGAACATAACCAGCCAGACACAGAAGGTCACACACTGTACGATTCCATTCATATGAAACGTCCAGAATAAGTAAATCCACAGACACAGAAAATAGATTAGTAGTTGCTGGGGGAGGGGAATAAAGAGTGACTGCTTAATGGGTATGGCATCTCCTCCAGGGGTGAGGAAACTATTTTGGAACCAGGTAGAAGTGATGGTTGCACAACACTGTGACTGTACTAAATGCCACTGAAATGTACACTGTAAAATGGTTAACTTTATGTTATGTGAATTTCACCTCAATTTTACAAAACTAATAGGTATTATTACATCCAGATGGTGAAATTATGAGTAATTTTTATCTTCACCTTTATATTGTTGTTTGTTTTCTATAACAAAGATATATCATTTTGATAATAAAAACAATAGATGTGATGGGGTAGGGTGGGGATAATCCTGACAAATTCAAAGAGAGAGAAAGGGGCATGCAAAACCACAGATCTCTGAAATATTTTGCTAAAACTTGCCATAGATAGGCTTCTGTGAAGGTACTTCCAGCCTCTTCCCTTTTTCTGTGTCTTTCATGTCAGTAATTTCCCCCAATTTCTGACAAAGTTGCTGCTTCTTTGTTGCTGTTGTTGTTTTTAGCAGCTACCATTGCTCTTCCAACGGTAAATCTAGGTCTTCAATATAGGTCTGCTGAACCTCTTTCCTCTTTTTCATTCTATATAATCCTGAAAACCTCATCTATGCCTGTAACTTCAAGGGTCGTTTCTGGATTAACAACTTCCCAAACTTCCTCTCAGCTCTGACTTCCCTCTTCCAAAGTCCAGCCTCAGTTTCCACCTTCTACTGGACAACAGTTACCCTGAAACATCAGATTCAGCCCATACGCACCCAGCAGGTGCATGGCCTGGAGGAAGCTCTCAATAAATGCACCCAATTTCATGTCACCAATCACGCTTGTAACTCCCTCTGACATCTGTTTCTGTTCACTGGACTGTCATTTTCTCAGAGTGCAACACTGGATTTTCATTAAAATCATTACTACAGACAGTGGCAGAGAGAATCACTGGACTTAAAGTCAGGAAAATATAGGATATCTAATGTTTTCTCAGATTCCATGCCAAGCTGTAGCCACTGGGTAAGTTGGGGTAATTGTGGATTGGGCAAATTTGGTTTCTCAAGAGACAGGGAAGATCGGAGTTGACCAAAAGCTTCTTTTAAAATTGCATTTTTTTATACTTTTAAACTAACTTAAGAGCATTTTCCCAGGGACCACATAAACCCTGAGAGATTAGAAGAGCTGAACAGCACCCCTTTAAATTTGCCTCTGACTGTAGGCAAAAACAGCCAGCTGACTTCATTAGTGCAGTTACATAAATATCTTTACAAATAACTCAGTGCTGAACAATAAGACACATGATGCCAAGAAAGAAGGGCCCCTCCTTTAAACCAAAGGGCATCTGTGGGCCAAAAGAGGACAGAAGGCAATTAGGACTTGGGGGGGGGGATATAGAGAGTTTCTTTTTCTGCTATTACTAAATTTTTTAAAAATGGGTGTGCCTGGAGGCAAGAATCAGAAGATTTATGCATTAGGTGGATGCCCTTGTTTGCAAAATGGACAAAAGAGTCAGCTTGTGGAGCAGATTAGATGAAAGAAGCCAAAGTGCCAGGGGCTGCAAACTCTAATCAAATGGGAGAGCAGTGCATGGTGGAGGGGCAGGTTGTCCAAACAAAACCTGTGATCCGCGGGCTTTTACAGAGAGAAGTAAAGAGTGCCTGGGACTAAAGACCAGAGGCCAGACAGGGGAGTCCAGGAGCGACATTCTGGTTATCTCAGAAAGAAAACACCGGTAGGGCAGCATTGAGAATGAAAATCACGCAAAAGAGAGGAGTTGGGAGAAGTCTCCTTTGAAGAGTTTTGGAACTTTTCACCTTGAATACACCTACCAGGATTAATGATCAGAAACCTCAGCCGTGAGACATTAAAGGCTGAAAAACCTAGCTTTTATGGAGCATTTGCGAGGTGCCAGGCACTGGACTGGATTTTTCACATTTACAGCTCTCCTTTAATCTTCATAAAGATGCTAGAAATGGGGCCGGCCCGGTTCGGATCCCACATACAGACCGGTTCCCGCTCACTGGCTGAGCGAGGCGCGGGAGCAGCACCGAGGGTTGCAATCCCGTTGCCGGTCCCGGTCTGGTACAGGGGCGACACTGAGGGTTGCGATCCGTTGCCGGACACGGAAAAAGACCAAAAAAAAAAAAAAAAAAGATGCTAGAAATGCATCTTGTAGCCCCATTTCACAGACAATCAAAACTGAGGCCCAAGATCAAAGAGCTGGTATCCAGAGAGGAAGGGCTTCAACCCTGGGTTGATGTGGTGCTATTCCTGTGCTTTCCTCCACAACTATCCATGCACCTGCTGTGTACGTACACTTTTAGAGTTCGGGGTACAGCTCAGTATTTGTGAGCTGGGCGACTTCTAAAGGAAGCAGTCTTATTTATAAGGAATCAGTGGAGTGTGAGATGAAGAGATGAACAAATTCCTTCTGGTTTGTGTATAAATCAAACAGGATCTGGTCATCCCTAGTCTTCTCCCCATTCTGAGAATTGCCCCAGCAAATGGACGGATGAGAGAAGTTTCAGCAGGAAATGCAAAGGACACAAGGAAACCACTTTCAGAGGATTTTAGCCTTATTTTCTGAAGATTCAGTTCTGTAAAATGTTACAATAGTTAACCTCGATTGAGAATTTATTGTGCTTTATTAATATGAATTCATCAAATCTTCACAAGAACCCCAGGAGACAAGCATTATTATTATCCCCGCAGAGAGGTTAAGCCAGTTGCCCCAGAAGCCAAGACGGGTTTGTTTCCAACTTGCCCGAATGTATAATACGTATGCTGCCTCCCTAAGTTCCACGAGACCTTTGAGAACCATCTCATTCGAGGATGGGGATCTTCCGCCAGTTGTAACACCCTCTGACCTCTCCTTGGACCCACAGCAAACACAACTGGCTGAAGGCAACACTCTTTTCCCACTGAGGCAGAGCTAAGCCTCAAAACCCATTTCGACTCTTTTTTTAGGGAAGTTGCTAGAATGGAACAGAGCTGGTACTCAATAGGGAACCTCTGCCTTCCCTGAGGTCCACTCCCTAATTTACAGGTGAGAAAAATGAAGCCCTAGGGATGCCGTGTGACTTGCTCAAGGTCACAAAGTTTACCAAGTGGCAGGGTTGGGGCCAGAACCCGGGTCCACCAGACTTATAGTCTAGTCTTCCTTCTACTATAACTCGTTCCTGATACACTGAGTACGTGCTCGTGAGCCTTCCATGGCATGCAGTACAACCAAAGTGAGGTATCTCATACATTTTAGCAGTGAAAATACACAACAGAGTTATGGGAGGGGTAAGGCTAGAGGGTGGGTGACACACAATATGAGTCCCAGGAATGTCCGTCCATGAAGCCAACCTAGAACACGGGAAATGGGCAGCCCCCAAAGGAAGTCATCTAACAATCATCATCAATGTCACACACGTGGCATGTGCATTTGTGCACACGGAGAAACAACACGCATCTGACAGCAGAAGAGTGGTTTCCCTTTGTGATAGATACATGCTTTTGGGCCAGAGGCCCCACAGTCCTGCTCTGCACACTGTAAATGCCTTTAAGGATTTCTTTCCATTTCATTAGCTTGTCCAGTGGGTTGTTGGAAATGAATGGAAAGAAAAATCTGTTAGGCATATTATAGAATTTATTTTAATTCTACCATAGCATCCTAGGGAAACAGATTTTGGTAATAATTAGTGGCCCAGTACTGGAGTGAGGGAAGGCCAGAAGGGTGGCAGTGTGTCAAATGAGTAATTAGGAAGGTTTGTAAAACTAGTGGCCTCATAGGTGCTGGGCTTCTTAGAGCAGGTGGCCCGAGCAGCCATGCACAAGAAGGGCTAGGATGAGTGGTATGACCACAAAATCGTGGAGAGGCCAGGCCCTGGGTAACTGCAGCCTAACCCGGAGTCTGACACCGGGATGTATAATAAAGAAATGTTTGCAGGTGGGGTGGGGTGGTGGGCCCGGGGAACGACACCCAGAGGAACACTTGGACATAAAAGTGGACCCAGACGGGCAGCTGGTGCAGAGTTGTAAAGGCACTGGCTTCTCTTTGAACAAAACTCTGTGCAGAGCTCTGAGATCTACAGGGTCCATGAAGCCGAAAGAGCTGAAATGGAAGATAAGATCGGCAGTAGCCTGTAGCAACTTTTAGTAGATGGTATGAAACTGACAAGAGCAGAGATGCCATACGTCGTTCTGGGATGAAACCAGAGGGACCAGAGGAAGGATCAGACCAGGGGTGAGGAATGTCTTTAATTATGAATCACGGACTCATTAAAATAATTCATCCGAGGGTGATGTTTAAATAAAGTAACTTCATTTTAAGTTTGATGGGTGAATGGAATGAGGGGGTGGGAGTTTAAATAAAGTCATGTTTAAATAAAGTAACCTCATTTTGAGTTTGATGGGTGAATGGAATGAGGGGGTGGGAGTTTGAAAAAAGGAAGATATAAAAAAAGACTTTACTCTTTTCATTAAGAAAATAAGAGATATTATTAAACTAAAAAAAATAAATAAAATTGCATTTCAAACACATAGAGACCATGACACAGAGACACATGAATACATGTAGAAGGGACCGTCAGGGACACCTGTCGACCCTGTAGGGCTCTGAAGAAGCCACACTCTTCTGTGTGGCCCTGCCCTGGGTCCCCTTTAAACAATAGGCTTGTGCCCTTCTGATGCTCTGCTTGGTTTCTGTTATACAAGAACTGAAGTGCTCTCTAGTCTGCTAAAATTGCTAAAATACCAAAAGTGTCTCTAGCAGCCTAAATGGCATTTAAACTAAATACTGTGAATTGATGAAATGACTAATTATGTTAAGTACCCAGGCCTGGTGTAATCCAAACCAAATCTTCCCCATTATCCTCAAAACTGAGAGGTGACTCAGCAGCCCCTCCTGCCAGTGATTCTGAACCAAAACACAGGCGCCACACTTGACGTCCACAGAGGACCTCGCGTGCTTCCAGTTAATTCTGGCAATCGGTTTTGTGCTGGAAAAAATAAATGTACTATGTTTCTGCTCAGCAGCTTATAAACCAACCACATCAACCAGTTGCCCCATTATGTCATTTTGGTTTCAACTTCATTTCGGGTTTTCACTTCCACTATTTCCTCTTCCTACGCTACAACATTCTTCTTGAACATACCTTGGGGCACATGATGTCACAATCCCAAGGTGTCGTGAAGCACTCATGTTCCACACCAGCTGCACAAAGTCCGACTGCTACGCTCTCTGCGATGCTGTGTCCTCT
Source organism: Galeopterus variegatus (assembly GCF_000696425.1). Taxonomy (NCBI): domain Eukaryota; kingdom Metazoa; phylum Chordata; class Mammalia; order Dermoptera; family Cynocephalidae; genus Galeopterus; species Galeopterus variegatus. The sequence continues at coordinate 76,732 of NW_007728271.1, read as the reverse complement.
TGCCCCTTCTTGCAAGGCCATTTTTTTCCTACTTCCACGTACCCACATCTACCTGTTTCTCAAGGCCTTTCTCAAGGCTCAATTCTCTCAAGAAGTCACAACTCCTCAGCTCCCACCTCCCTGACAAAAATCAGTCTCCCTCCTCTACACACCAGGACCCATCTGCTTATCTTCCTATCCTGCACTCTTACAGTCTCAAGCCCGGGGGCCACTCCATACAGCAGGTTCTCTCCCACCTCTATGCAGCCTGGTTCAGCCTGTCCTCGTCAGCCAGAACTCGAGGCCCACAGTTAGTCCGGCTTCCACATGCTGGTCCCCGGGCCCCCAGCATCTTAAAGAGGCTCCTGCATCACCCCACATGACCAAATTGCACCTTCTCCCTCAGTCCTGGGCACTGGGTTCTTTAGGGAGAGGCATCCTGGTTCTGCTTACCCTCAACCCCAATCCCTGTGGCTGGAATCTATTAATAGAGTCCTTTCCTAGTCTGATTACCTAGAAAAATGTCCTTTTACTTGCTGTAGGAAAAAAGAAGGGATGTGTGCATATTTTTGAAAATGTAAAGTATAAAGATGAGAAAGTGAGCATAAATTAGGTATGTTTTCTTCTGCTTGATTCTAAGTTAAACATTCCATGGGCATGGCTGGACAGTTCCCTTCTCTATATACTCCTATCTTTATACAACTTTTGCCTGTGAACATTACAACTTCTTGATGGCCCAGTACTACCCACCAAAGGAACACAAAAATAGTAATTAGGAAGAACATCTATGTAGTTTGAAAAATCTTATCACACTAATAAAGTTCTCGACGACGCTATACAGACACAGAGGAAGAAACAGCACACAAAAAATTAATATTAACAAATCCCTGCCCACACTCCCAAACTGTCAGCAAGATTCTTCTGATTTTCAAATGTATATATATTAAAAAAATAAGCTGTACTGAATTAGATATGGATTCAATGAGCATCTGAAATCTGTACTAGTTTAATTCCCAGGGCCTAGAGCAATCAGAGGAATTTTTAACCCTATCAGGAAGAGAAAAGAAATCTATACCCATGAGATAGAATCTCATACTGTAATCACTCAACTTCAGAGACTGTATTGATATTTCCTTCATGTTTTTACCTCAGAAACAAACAAAAAAACTAATATGCTTAGAGCAAATCTTACCTAATGTGGAACTGAATGAATAAAAATCCTATTAAAAAAAGGCTCTAAGAAAACAAAATCCCTTTTCTCAAAATAATTCAAACATGAATTATATTCATATCATTGCTATAGTTCTGGAGGAAAAATGAAGATGTGCATAACTTTGAAATTCACTTGAAAAAAAACTCCCAAAGGCTGATGATAATCGGTTTCCACTTATATTATCTGAGGGGAGAATAGATTCTTTAAAATTATGTATTAATTTTTGAGAGGGGAGGGAGTTCCTTTTATTTTCTTAAATATTTAGGATATCTATGATGGTTATTAAAATTAGGATTATCCAAACTCGAGTGCCTGCATTTCACCTGTACCAAGCCAAAATGCAAAGAAATTCTTCAGCTCCCAACTTCACAGGCTATTAAAAAGACAATTTTAAAAGACCATGAAATTGTGTGGCCTACAAAACAAAGAAAACATGATCACATCTCTCACAATTGTTTGAGCTACTCTCGAAACCTGAAGATAAATGTCTCTTTTCTTAACGAGATTTATATTCTACCTCATCACACACATGGTTGGCCCCCAGCATATATTTTTTAAGAGAAAGACGCTAAACAGCTCTGAACTAACCAAAAGGCACTAAAACCCCTCACCATGAGCCCAGTGCAGTTCTAAAGCTCTTGGTACACCAAGTCCATCCGCCTTTGGCCAGCTGTGTCACTCTGCCTCCTAGACAGTCGACAGAGGGTAAAGGGGACAGAAAACCGGGAGACCCTTGGGAACCAGTCAATTCTGGTTCATCTACAGAGTGGATATCCAAAACAGCCATCACCCAAGGGTAATATCTAAAAGTTATCTAGCATGCATCATTTTGCTATTTTTAACTGTTTATTCTTCTTTAACTTTGGCTATTTCCAAAGAAACTTAATAGCAAAAGCAGAGATGAAAGGCAGTTTGAATTCCTTGAGCACATTGGGTAGGAACCAGCACCAGGCAGCTGAGGATGGGCTGGACAACAGGAAGGGTGTCCCCCCACAAATGACGCTTGGAGGGGCAAGTGAGGGGTGACTGTACTCCCAGCCAACCTTTCAGGCACAGTCAGGGGAGAGCAAGGAATGCATCCACCTCCACGATGACAAAAGTGCCAGAACACCCATCCATCCCTTGTCAGCCCAAGCATTTGAAATACACGAAGGGGTTTGTTTTTATCAGCCCAGTTTATGCTGCTGTTGCACCCTAATTGCCACGTAATTCCAGTTTCACCAAAGCAAGCCAAACACTTCTGGAATATGAACAGTGATGACGGGCCAAAGAAGCAGTCCGCAGAGGCCTGGTTTCAGACTCACACTGCACAGCAACCAAGAGACTTGAGTAGGAAGAAAGAAAGAGAAGTGGACAAACAGACCAAGCCCACAACAGTCACACTTCTCCAGAGAGTGGCCACTCCTACACAGGACAGACGCTCCTGCGTGACACCAAGCACAAAGGGGTGGTGAAAGGGGGGTGGAGAGAGGGAAAGAGGTGCTCCTAGAGACCTACCTTGGAGAAGGGCTCCGTTTCTCTTGAAGAAGGTACTGCCCGGCCAGATGGGTGGACCTGATGTGCTGAAAGTGAAAAGAAACAAGCATTAGCGCACGTACACGCATGCACCTGCGGCCCCTTCTCCAAACACTGCTCAAAATGGCCTCAGAGTATTTCTGCAGCTATGCGTCTTTCAAAACCGTTAGGGTTGTTTTATTACAAATGGCCTCGGATTTCACAGTGCAGAATCTGTCTGTGTGAGCATTCTGGTTACTGTCTTGCCCTGCTCACACCTGGGCAGTGAAATCACCTGCAGATAAACAAAATGACAAATTCATACGATTCAACAATTCAACGGTGTAGCTTATAATTTAAGAGTATTAAGTTATGCTAACCTGTTCATAATTTCATGAATTTATGGGGCAAAGAACTCCTATTCATGTCTTCTGAGACCAAGCAGGTTTTCCAACACTTGCTGGTGCCACCCGCCTGTTACAAATGCAAACTTGTCTTTCTCGGCATTCCTACCACTAAATCCTTAATATACAGATATGACCTTGATCGACTCCCTCCCTTTCTATTTTTGTATCCTGTTTTCAATTTCTTGGCTTAAAATGTTGCACTGCATACCCTATAAAACATTTTGCAGATATGTTACCACCCACAGTCTGGTAACAGGAGAAGCAAGAAAATAAAAAAGATCAATATATCACAAAGACACTTACTGCATTTCTAGACAAGCATTTTCACAGTTTTAAGACATCCAAAGGAAAACTTTCTAACCAAGCCAGTCTTAGTAAAATATCCTTAGAGTGGAAAGTAGGTTATTCTAAATCAAGGGTTGGTTTTGATGTTACGAAGCACTTAGTCAAAAATGTGACTTCATCCAACCCAACAGGCAATATAAATTACTTTCATCAAAATAGTACATAGCAGATGACATTGGTTAATGCAATATCAATCACTTTCAGTATGAAAAAAAAAAATTGGTCTGAGTAATACATTTCTAAGTTTGGCAGGTAGACACATACACACACACACACACACACACACACACAGAAATCTGAAGGGCTTATACAATGAATGGTTTACTAGACAAGCAGGGTCTCTAGTTATGCAGGATAGCAATACTGTTAGCAAGGAGAAGAAACGCCAACAATACATCCTGCTGACCGGAATTTCATTACCAGAAGTACAAATGGTATAGCAGGTACAGGAACACATTACATGATTGAAAGGGGTAGAGAGGGATGAAGAAAAGACCTGCAGCATAAAAAAAATACTATTAAACATCAAAATAATGTCAACTGTGCTAGAAAACACATACTATGAGCTTGGATGTTAATGAACCTTTTTCTTTTGTTTTGGGTCCACTAGATTAAACTTAAATGAGAATCGTGCATCTCAGCTATAGTTTTTCCTGTAGCTCTGATTCTCAGCCCTGGCAGTTGTGGCCTTGGAGTGGCCAGGCATCACACAAGACAACAGCAGGTCTGATTGGGGTCTCAGGGCTGCAGGACGATGGAAGCAAGCTGATTTCTCCTACATCTGATTCCTATTCTAGTCTGTGTGGGGGCTTTTAAGGCTCAAAGTTGTATGAAGAGTAATGTGCATTAAAATGCTTAAGATTATCTTTTAACAACCCCAGCAAGATCTCAGGATTTTACCATCTAATTTTTATAACAAAGCAAGAAACAGCAAGCTGGCTGTTGCCAATACTGAATCACCTGATTTATAAAGATATTTTAAAACTGAGGACTTCATTATAGAGGGGTTGGTGCTTCTGGAGAATTCAATAATTGAGAATTACTGCAGGAGCCTGAATATCCAGCTTACTTCCTTCCAAATCTCCTCTTTATCCTGACCTTGATTTGGCTGAAAACTGAGTAGACTCCAGGGATGAAAAAAATGTGGGGAACTGGGGTTAGATAAATCCAGCGGTTTAGATAAGGAACATTCTCTGTGCAATAGAAATCTACCTGAAGACTTCTGCAGCATCCTTTGAAAACACTGAAGTCACCGACCACTACTCTTCAGTCTTTCTGCTGTGCTGTCCATCTAAACTGCACTCTAGCAGTGGAGGGAGATTTGGGCTGCCCCCTTCTCTTGCCCAGCCCCCCACCATAACTGATGAACTCACATGTGATCTCTTTCAAGCTCAGGATAAGCCAGTTCCTGCATCCTAACTGCAAAGCTTTTGAGCTCAGCCCCATATTCCACACTCTTCTTTTGGATGGTCCCTCAAAATGACATCTCCTGCTAGAAGATTCAAGAATTTATTAAGCCCCTATTGAGAACCGTAGCTGGCATTGAGAAAGACGGGGGGGGGGGTTTAAAAAGCCCTATTTTATGACCTCCAAGAACTTACTGTCCCACTTTCCTAGCTCCAAACTCCTATGGTTCTATCATCTCAAGAGACAAGAAATGCCTATAAAAAGGCTAATTCCATGGCTCCAGGGGCTGCAGGTTGAGGAGGAGGCAAACTTGACTTTTTTTCCTCCATCTGGAGACATCCCTGGCTGATTAGTCTTTAAAGTTCAAAGTTACCTAAAAATACACATATATGAAATCACTTAAAAATGTGTATTAATCACAGTAATTCAGAGAAGAAAGTAGTGGTTGAAGTCTTTGGAGGAACTGCCACCCACCCACTGACGTGGTGAGTCAGGAGGAGTGGAGGGTCATGTAAACCTCAGTGACTTGTGAATGGTCACTGCCGTGAAACATGGCCACTAAGACCCCCTTCAACCCTGAGTGAATTTTAATCACCTTTCAATGGTGCTTACATTGCTCCACACTCGGATAGCAAGTTACCATTTACTGAGTACAGTAATTAACACTTTTCTATGGGATTCTCCAATTCTGTTGGTTGGACAGGGCAGAAATCACCCTTCCCATTCTACAGATGAGGATACAGAGGTCCTGAGACGTGAGGGGACTTGTCCAAGGCATCACAGGGCTAGTTCGTGATCAGCTCAAGACCAGACCAGGGCATCTGGCACCAGCCCACTGTACCACAGAGACACACATCAACAGCCCCAATTTCATCTCTAATCTCTGGCTTTCCTCTTCCAGTGTTCCAGCACTAAACTCTTATCCATCTTTCCCTATGAAAGAAGGCTGTGGATGGTATTTTGTTAGGAATCTCTCCAAGGCAAAGTCCCAAGCTAGAAAAAGCAATCAGACTAACCATATGTGAAAGCCACGCGGGCTCCTATGAGCAGAAACAATACAACACTGGTGCCACAAATGTCTCATTTCAATAATGCACTAACAAAATCCCATGACCTTCAGCAGTATGAGCCAAACCAACTTTGTGACAAAGGAAGCAGACCAACAGGTTAAGAGAGCCTTGCCGCCAGAAAGGTGGTTTGTGAACTGGCATTTGAGAACATTGATCCAGCTAATCGTTAAGACCAGTGCTGAGCCAGCAAATCCCACGATGAGCGATACCATCCTGAACCATGCACATGGGCGTCCGCCAGAGACTCAGTCATCCCCTGGGCATGACACTCTCAGCTGCATTACCTCCACCTCTTGCGGGGACACCGAGAGTCAAAAGTTCTTACAGCCCTAAGGTGGCTCTTGGTATAATAGTGTGATCTGTCATGTGTTTTCTGTACACCCATGAGCTTTAATCATTGTGAGAACCAGCTGGGATGTAATCCGAGACCCTGGGAGGTTTTGGCAAGACCCACACCTGTATTCACCAGCCTGGACCTTCTGTGGGTGTAATGAGAAGCAAATTTAAAAAAACACTTGTTTTCTAAGAACCCAGCTGCCAAATGTGAACCGCTATATTTAAAAGAGAGAAGAGGACACTATCACATGAACGAAGCTTGAGAAATAAGCTAAGAGAAATAAGCCACAGAGAAGTCAGAGAAACAAGCCAGAACAAAGAGGACCAACACTGTCTGATTCCACTTATAACAGGCACTAGAGTAGTCACATTTGTAGAGAAAGAAAGTGGTTGCCAGGGGCTAGGAGAAATGGGGAGCGGGAAGTGGTCATTTAATGGGGACAGAGTTTCAGTTTTGCAAAATGAAAAGAGTTCTGGAGATGGGTTCCACAACAATGTAAATGTGCTTAACACTACTGAACTGCACACTTAAAAAATGGTTAAGATGGTACATTTTATGTTATGTGTATTTCATCACCATTTAAAAAATCATTTTAATGTACAAAAAAGGGAGGTAGAGAAGATGGGAGGGAGGGAGGGGAGGAGAGAAAGACACACAGTGTGGGGGGAGGAAGAGAGAGAAATAAGGGAAAAAGAGAGGGGGGGGTAATAGGAAGGACTCTGGAAGAAGAGTACGGAAGCCTAAAGAGATTTGGGCTAGGAAATAAGGACCAACTCACATGCTAAGTCTCTGAGCCTCTCTTGTAGCTAGCTCTCTGTCAGCATGGTCCACAGCACACGAAAAAGCAGAAAGCCCAGACCACCAGGGGGAAAGGAAACAGATATAGCGAGACCAGCCCATGCTAACTTAGTACGCATGGAGGCCAGAGCTTGCCCACTACTCTTAGGCAACTGAGCATAGATTCCCAACACATTCTCAACACTGGAAACGGTGAGTGAAGGAAATCCTTCTGTATGTGTGACATCTACCACAGGACTGTGTTTTCCCAGGAATAAAATACTCAAAAGCAGTTGTAATGAAGGGGGAATTACCCCCTGCACCCCCCCATCCTTGGAATTCTATTGTTTTAACTTCTGTGAATTAGCACCAGGAAATAATAGAAAAATATGACCTTCACCATACCCTAACACAGACCCCTTGGGTGAAGGATGCCAGTTGCTGAAATTTGGAATGCAACAATCAGAGCGGCCTGGACAGAGAAACACGAGTAGGAAGGTCTCGCGTTTCACAAAATACCATTCACAACTTGAGAAGCATCTCTAAGAGCACAGGTGAAAGTTCAGCACTCTCACCACTTTCATAAATTTCCAAATTAAAAAAACTTGAGCATCTTGGCACTTGAAGGAATCACAGAGGCCACTCCGGTCCAATCCGAGGTGTAGTGGGCAGAGTGCAGAATTTGGACTCAGAAAATTTGTCTGTGCAAAACACGGGCTGAAGGTCTTTCAACTTGTCAAAATCCCAATTCTATGCCAGCAAACTGGGGGCAACTGATAGTATCTAGTGTGCGAGAATGCAATGAGAAGACGGGTATAAAAAAAGATGTTCTGTATATTGCAAAAACCCCAGTGGTAGTCCTGATTACAAGAAAACTGCAATTCAGAGAAGTTGAGTGACGTGCTCAAAGCCACACAGTGACGCTGTGGCAGTCTGCAGCTGGGCGTCAGCACTTCCTCTTGTATGCTGTCAACTCTCCCAGCTTGGCTCTCTTCTCCATTCCTGTGATGGATGAGGTAACTGCACTTCTCAAATTCCTCTTTTCTTTAAGGATGCTTTGAGATCTTCTCATTGCAAATGTTTCTCAGTCCAAAGTAGTAATGAACAGTTTCTAAAAAATCAATGGGCTGGAAGCAGCAGCTTCACAGATGCCACCTACTCTAAAGAAGTCTAAAAAAAGATGAACTCCAGGTACAATTCTGTGTAGATCCTAACTGGCAAGCAGCCAAGAGACAGAAGAGACCAGGTGGAAACCTACCAGGCCTGGCCGGTTTTCAGAGGCTGACAGTTGCAGGAAGGCATTACTGAAGCGATCAGACAACCACCACCTGGGACCAAAAAATGGTAACTAAGAAAGCGGCAAGATTGTTCTGAGGGCAAAACACGATCATGGTAAGAACAGAATTGCTGCCTACCTCAGCCAAATGTTACGCCTGGAGACTCACCCTGTCTTCAACAGGATCAGCCCACAAATATCTGTGTGCTTCTTACTATACTGAGGCCTTGGGCATGCTGGTGGCAGAAATGGCTGTGAGATGTGACAGATGGGCAGCTGCTCAGCACAAGACCCACTGTATTATTTTAAATGTATCAGCGTTTCACAGTGTTCCACAAAGCAGGCCGAGAGGTTCAGGGCTTCACTCCTCGAACATGTTTGAGAACTTCCATCAACCTACAGCAAGGTTTCTTAACCTCAGTGTTACTGACACTTGGGGCTGGATAATTCTTTGTCACAGGTGTTGCCCTGTGCATGGCATCATGTCCAGCAACCCACTAGATACCAGCAATACCCACCTCACATTGTGACAACCAAAAATGTCTCCGGACATTGTCTTGTGTCCACTGGGAGATAAAACTGCTGCAAACGAGAACCTAACTAAGCGGGCCCCAATCTTCTCTCTGCATCTCAGCAGGCAATATCACCTCCTTCTTTCTAAACCAGAGACATGCCATCCGCATAAGCTCACTGTCATTTCCACCTGCACCTGTGCCCTCTTCCTCTCCATAGTAACATCTTTCCTGCCTTTGTTTCCCTGTGGCACCTTTCCTCCCTCTGTCACCCTTGTCTCCATTCACCCTCCCTTCTGCCAAAACTAATAATTCCTTATCTGAACCATCGCCAAACATCGACTGCCGTCCAAATCCCCCTTTGGGCTCCCACAACTCTGCCCTGCACTGACAAAGCCCGAGAGCACAGCTTCTACTCCTGCATGTCACTGCCTTCCTGGACTGGACACAATCCTCTTATGGTCAGAGGTCTCCAGACACCTCTCAACTTCCCAGCCATTCAGGGGTGCCATGGTTTGAATGTGTCCCCTCAAAACTCAGATGTTAACAAATGTGACAGTGTTAATACATGGAGCCTTTAAGAGGTGATTAGGCCGAGAGGGGTCCTCTGTCATGAATGGGATTAGGTGCCCTCACAAAGGGGCTTGATGGAGGGAGTTCACCCCCTCTTCACCATTCCACCTTCTGCCATGTGAGGACACAGAGTTCCCCCCTCCAGAGGATGCCACGTTAAAGGCACCATCTTGGAAGCAGAGATCAGATCCTCACCAGACAACAAACCTTCTGGCACCTTGATCTTGGACATCCCAGCCTCCCGAACCGTGAGAAATAAATTTCTATTGTTTATAAATGACCCGGTCTGTGGTACTCTCTTACAGCAGTACAAACAGACTACGACCACACTGGCTTAGGGGTCCACCCTACTCCAGCATGACCTTGTCTTAACTAATTATACCTGCAAGGGCCTTATTTCCAAATACGGACATATTCTGAGGTACTGGAGATTAGGACTTCAGTATATGAATGAGGGGGAAGGGGGCACAATTCAACCCATGACAGCATCTGTGGCTGTCTCCCTTCCACATGGTATTCTCACTCCCTGCGACACCTGTGTTTTTTCTGAATCCCAGCACCTACCGCAGTGCTCTGAACATGGCTGGCACCTATCAAATGCTTGTTAAGGGAAGAAAAGTTAACATTTTAACTCCGCATTCTTCATAAAACAAAGCAGAAGAAACAACTTAGCCTTTGGAGATCACCTGTAAAATGCTCAAGTTCAAGATGCTGGAGTCTCTACCACTTTCCTCGCCCACACCCGTCTTCTGCCACCCATTCCTGCCAACCCTTCTTTCCGAGGTCTGCACTTGTCCTTCTTTTGTGTTTTGAATCTGCATCCGAAAAGGTCTCCCACCTGCAATCTCTCCCCTAGGGGCAGTCCGCCCTGCCCAACACCTCCGCAACCTCAAAGCACGGTCCCCTTGGTTTGCAAAGTGCTCTCCAGGAGGTGCCTAGAGTGCTGTCAACGGAAATAAGGGGACCAGTGTCAATAGAGCTCCTGCCCCAATGTCAACAAAACACCTCATTTTTCATGTGTCTTACTGAGTTTCCATGTAATGTTTCATTTGAAAAGTATGGTGGCTACAAAAGTGTGAAAGCTTAAAGGGCACAGTCACACTCACTCAGTTCTCTGCCGCTCAGAAGCCCTCGTGTTCTTTCCCAACATGTTCCTCCTGCTCTCCAGTATGCCACCTGACACAAGTCTCCAGAACACACAGATCCTATACATTTCTAGGGCCCACCTGAGACCATTCTCTTCCTGTTCTCTTTGTCTGTTCATGTACCACCCATCCTTTAAGGTCCAACTAAAATCCTACATCTCAGGGAAGCTTTTTCTGGCCACTCACACCTTGAGAGCTCTTCCTCCTCTCAATTCTTCTGGCAATTACCACCTATACAGCTCCTCTGGGATTGCTATGGGTCATATCTGTCCCCCAAAAGTTCATGTGCGGGCAATTTGATCTCCATGGTAACAGTGTTAAGAAGGTGGGAAATTCGATTATGGTATTTGAAAGCTGGGGCCTTTGAGAGGGGACTGGATTGTGAGGACTGTGCTCTCGTGAACGGATTAGTCCATTCATGAGTAGTGAGTTACTGGGTTATCAGGGAGTGGTTCTGATGGCTGCATAAGGAGAGAAAGTTATCTCCCCTGCTCATGCCGTGCTCACCATGTGATTGCCTGCACTGCCATGGGACTCTCCCACCCAGACGAAGGCCTTCATCAGATATATGTTCCCTGGACCTTGGACTTTCCAGCCTCAAAACCTAAATGAGATGAATAAATGAAAACTAAGTGAAATAAAGAAATGCAAGAAATTTTATTTCTTTATAAATTACCCAGTTTTCAGGTGTTCTCAGCAACAGAAAACAGACTAATACAGGGATTAATCATACTCTGCCATATTTCCCTATTCTGATGCCTTAATTCACTTTCCACAGGTGTATGTGTGTTGGGAAAATAGAATAATTTAATCAGGCCCTCTCGCCTTGGGTCTGGTTGTGGGTGGTACGGCGCGTTCTTTGTAAATAAATTGTGTGTGAGTAGAGTTAGTGCGCCTGTGTGTTGCAGCCACCTTGGCTGGCATCTAGTGCCTTGGGTGTCTACCGTGTGCGGCCGTGCTCTCAGACCTATGGCTCCAAGGACCTTTTTGGCCAGTTACCTAGCTCACAGAGTGGTGTGTGAGGGGTCTGGGGACCCAGCCTGGCACGTGAAGGGTTTGTGACCCAGTCTGGACAATAGGCTTGAGGGGTCTGTGTGAGCTCCAGACCTAGCCCTAGCTCTACAATTCGCCTAGTCTGCAGGATTACGGGCAGGTAAAAGAGCACTACAATGTGTGTCTCACCTTACCATGGCAGAAACACCACATGGGCAGAAGGTAACGGTGACTCCCCAGCCAGAACTTGGTCAACTTCACTGCACATAGAAGATGGTTGTCATTATTTTACTAAGCAATTTTGAAAAACAGCAGGAATGCTACCTGTACCTCCCACACAGAGTTATTTCAAACATTAAGGATTTAAAAAAATCTCTTACAGACATAATTAAATCTCTTACAAAGGAACTAGCCTATATAGTAATGTATGTATCTTCTTCCACTATCATCATCTCAAATAAAAACCCAAAAATATTTTAAAATGGAAGCAAAATTATAAATCTTATCACTGATGGTAAGTAATAGGTTACGTAATTTGGATTACTCTTTTCTGTGATTTCTTGATTACTCAGAAATATATAAATAACTAGATAAGCACATGCATATTTCCGATAATATGGAATGCATGTCTGGGTATATATTGAAAAAATTCTGCTTAAAACCATGGCCACAATTTCAAATGCATACAGCTCATGATACATCTTATGAACAGATGCAAAGGTGTTTATCATTATCTTTGTGCTACACAGTTTCTAATTTTACATATGAAAACCAAGGCATCATTCAGCATAAAGTACATTATTTGCATGATATATTTGCATTTGTAAAACATCCACATTTACTTTTACTGCTTAATGGGCCCTGGTTTAAATGGGCCACTCCATATAAATGGAGCACACTGGTTCTCAACTCAATGGTGCTGATAAGAAAACTACTCCTTTTAGATGCAAATGAACCTACTAATCACAATTAAAATGGTGGAGTTGAGGAAAGCTGAGCAGCTGTTCCAGGAGCTACACGTCTAGGGCCAGTTTGGTTCTAGTTTAATCTCAGGAGCAGCCTGGGACTTCCCCAGAGGACGTCTGCTCAGTGGCCCAAGGGATAGACTCAACTTTTCCAAAGAGGCTGGGAGACAGGAGAAACACCTCTGGAATCTGGCTCAACTGTGCAAGTGTGGCCAAACTTGTCTATAGGGTCAGATTTTAACCAATCTGGTTCAAAGGACATAAGCTGAGTACTAGGAAGGAGGATTGCTTTTGTAAAACACAGAGGAAAGGCAAGACATGCATGGAAAAGTTCAGCAACTGTTTCAGACATCAAAATGATTAATGCCATGAGGTGGCACAAGCAACATCCCACTAAAATGGTGTAGCCGCCATGGAAAACAGTAAAAAATTAAACATAAGAATACCATAAGATCCAGTAGTTCCACTTCTGGATATAGATCCCCCCATAATTGAAATCAGGAACTTGAAGGGATATTTGTACATCCAAGTTCACAGAAGTTTTATTCACAGAAGCTTTATTCACAGTAGCCAAGAGGAGGAAGCAACCCAAGTGTCCAACAATGGATGAGTGGATAAACAAAATGTGGTATATACAATACAAGGGAATATCATTCAGCCTTAAAAAGGAACAATATTCTGCAATACACTACAACAAGGATGAATCTTGCAGGCATTATCCTAAGTGAAATAAACCAGCAATAAAAAAAAGACTGTATGAGGTACCTAGAGTCGTCAAACTCATAGACAGAAAACAGAATGGTGGTTGCCAGGGAATAGGAAAAGGTGAGATTAGGGTGTCATTTTTTAATGAGTACAGAGTTTCAATTCTGGAAGGTGAAAAAATTCTGGACATGGATGGTGGTGGTGGTTGCACAAGAATGTGAATGTAATTAATGTCACCGAGCTGCACACTTGAAAATGGTTAAGAAGGTAAACTTTATATCATGTGCATTTTACCTGAATTAAACAAGTAAATGAAAGGTAGGTAGGTAGATAAACAGTCAGAGTAAAAAAAATAGACAGACATTCCCTAATGTCTGGCCAGCCAGTGCCCAGGGCAGGTGACATCTCTGCTCCTCCACTCAAAGGCTCTGGAAATAATAACTGGATTGACCACTCTCTTTTTTCTCTCATCCATCATTGAACAAACGTGTTTTTACACTGCTATGGGGACACAACAATGAAGAAACTGTCCTATTCTCCAAGGGGCAGAGACATAGATGGCAAACAGATAAAATAAGGGATTCTGGGTTGTACAGAGGATGACTCACAGCTCTGGACACTGCTATGAGACCGCTGCCTCTGGATGCCCTGATTACTATGCCATGGATGAAACTAGACACTAGAACCCTCTGGACAATGTCCCTCTTGTTGGGTAGAAACTGTTGACAGTCTTCTCTTCTAAGAGGCCTCCCCTGACTCCTTGGCCCTCGTCTGCCTCTTCTCTGAGCCTAACAGCACTGCCACCAACACATGAACATCTATACCAACTGTCCTGCCAGCTCTCCAGTTGTCTCCATAAAAAACTATGGATCTTCCAAAAGTATCATCCACCTCATTGGGTGCTCAGCACAGGGCCTGGTACCCAGTAGGTGCTCAATAAATGCTGGCTATTCTCACAGCCTAGAGAGTAGGAGCCCCTTGACATACTCTCGTCAGTGCTCTCCTGTGGAGCTGAAACCTGGAGGCTTTGAACAATCACTCTGAATTTCTCCATCCCAGCATCACCGCCCCACAAATACAGAAACCAAGTCCTTCAAGGAGCAGCTTGTTGGATGCTGGCAAGTCTCTGAGATGGAGATGGCAGAAAGTGGCATTGGGACAGCCCATAAAACCTTCCACTCTGGCCATGCTAACCCAGAGGTGACTGGGTGTGATGGAGGCTGGGCTGGAGGGACCCAGGCTGAGGAACTCCAGCCCTTCACTCCTTCCCTTGGCAATGGTTTCATGGACACCCTGACAAAGGTGCAAACAGGTGGAACCAGATGGGGACTTGAAACAATGTTAGTGTGGTTGGAGTGCTTTGGTACAAGTGACAATGGCAAAACCTTGATCTAAAATCCACTCCTTGAGTAAAAATATCATTTCACCTTGAACTCAATGGCAGGTTTTATAAATGCTTGAGTCACCTCCATCACTAGGAAGCAGGAAATGCCAGCCACACTTGCATCTTCTGCCCCATGACACTAGTGTCATTTTGAGGTGGTGACAAACGACCACACACTGCCCATTACTGGAAATGCTAATAATGTCACTCCTTCATTATTCCATTGAGCTAACACAACTTTCAGAGAAAGTACTTCAAAAATAGAAATGAAAGTCACTACGACCTAGTTATCCTTCAGGATTCTAGAGGTCAGGTGATATCAATATTTAATGCAAGCTTTTCATACAGTCTGATTCCTAGTACTTCCTGTGATGCTGAAAACTAACCCACTGACAAGATAATAACCCATTTGTGGGAACCTGTGATCTACCTTGATCATTCGATTCCTCCCTTTGAGGGGCAGTCCCCCTCCCACAACCCACCATGAAGATGAGAGACATAAACGCTGAGTTTGGAAAGCTGATCATACAGACCTGGACACCTCTGTCTAAAAGTTATATCAAGAGTACCAAATAAATTCAGACACACAAATACTGAAGTGGTAAGTAATAGTGCAGAAATTTATTTTTTATGAAACATTTTCCTATGGTTTATTAGATCTATTTACACTTGGCTTCAAAGTGACAAAAAGCAATTTTAAATTTCCAAAAAGTGATCTCTTATGTCTGCCAAAGCAACAAACAGCTGTGACTGGCATCTGTTCCTTAATCGCATCTTTGTCTTGGTACTTCCAACTGAGCAGAAGAGCTGCCCTGTCCTCAAAACGCTCCCTCCATTCCTTCCTTGCCATGTGACCTCTGGCCACCTGCCCCACCACCTGTCTCAAGTCATCGCTTGCTTGTGACTCTCTCCTATTCTCAAACCATCTCATGTGGACCCTCTCTCAACCCCTCCCCATGTAGCGTAGCTCAGGAAAACCAAGAAGGAAATGGCTATGAACCTAAGTGCATCTTCCAATGTCATGTGGCTGGGGCACAAGTCACTGACTCTTACAACACACCCGGACCTAACACTCATTTGATTCTAGAAAACCTACAGAAACATCCATTCCTCTCCCTAAAGTAGAATGAAGCAAACAATGTTGCTAAACTTCCATGATGGTATTAAATTCAAAGAGAACACAGTTTTGAAACCGTAATGTCACTTCTTAGCCACATTCATATAGGTATGGAGGCATATGGCTTGAGCTTTACAAAACATGGCAGTACACAGTGACTTTTCAGAACCTTTCTTCCTGGGTATAAATAGTAAGTGTGGCTGTGTGTGAGGGTTTGTTTGTTTGTTTTGCTTAGTTTTGTTCTGCATGTCCCTCTTCTTTGAATTCCCACAGCATGTAAGAATGACCACATAATTGAAGCTTTAAACATATTCAGGAAAACCTTAGCCTCCTGAAACCTTTGGGGGAACCTGATTCGTGTCCAGACTGTGCTTCCTCATGCCAGGTCACTGTGCTCACCTTCGCGTGTCCACACTTCCCTTACTGGGCTCATGCCTTGCTCATCAGTGCGACCTGGCCTGAGAGCTCCTAAAGGATATAACTCATCCTCCAAATCCACTTGCAGAACCCAGCAGCAAATCAGGTCTAAAAAGATATTCACAGTATGTTGTTGTTAATATTATTATTATTATTATTTTTTTTATTTTTTTTTTGGCAGCTGGCAGGTATGGGGATCCGAATCCTTTTACCTTGGTGTTGTAACACCACACTCTAACCAACTGAGTAACCAGCCAGCCCTGACATTGTGTTATTTCTCTCCCTTCCACTGACCACCTCAATCCTCTTCAAAGGCAATGTTCAAAGGAGTCTCATGCCACCCAGTTTCAGGATTGCTGTCCCAACCTTGGCCTTTCTGGAGAAGATACTTCATGTTTAGGGCATCCTTACTTGCACTAAACTGCTACTGCTTTATATATGCAGATGCACAGACTTTTACTAGCAATGACTCCACTTTAATTTTTGTACAATCCAGTCACTCGTGTGCTCAAAACCACTCTTGGCTCCCTGTAGCCTGTGTCACTTCCAAGTTCCTTAGCTCTAAATAACTGGCTCAACTTGCTCCAGCTTCGTCTCTTGTATTTTTTTACTCTGATTGTACTGAATTGCTCGTGATCCCCCAGAAACATCAGAATGCCTCTTACCCCCATCTTTGTTCCCTCAGTTGTCCCTGCTTAGAATGTCCCTCTCTCCTTTGCCCTCTGCAAACTCTTAAGCATTCTTGAAAATACTGCTCCTCCTGTCTCTCCTATGCCTTTTCCTTTGCATGGATCACACAGTATTATAATTTATTTACTTATGGAGCCAGACTGTGAGCTCTCTGAGGATGACCATCCTAGTAATCTAAAGTCCTCAGTGGCTGGCATGGAGTAGGTATCCAACAAATATCTGCTGAAAAAACCAGTCCTGGTATCATGACCTTCATTTTGCAGCTAAAAACACTTAATTCAGAAAGGTGAAGTCACTTAACGAGGCTTATGAGGGTGGCATGGCTAGTAAGTGACTTATGTGCTTCCCACTGTGACATGATGCTTATATAACCCACCTCCCATTGCCTGTTATCTCTTAAGTTTTACCATCCACAGAAAATAAAAGAAAAACTGAAGAAACAATACAAACATTTTAAAGCATCTATACATTGCTTTCTTTTCAAAATGGACAAATCTATAGAAGGACAGTCCTATAATTCACAATCACCAGTGCATCTAGTTTAACTAGGAGCCCAGGAAGCCAAGTGCTAAATTAACACTACTCTGTCTCTGCAAAGGTGATGAGACTCCGAACAGGGACAAGATGCCTGCATAACTTTGAAGAAAAGATTTACACACCCCTTTGTCTCCCATATAAATGGACTCAAGAGCTGCAGCAGTGCATAAATGATCCTTCCTTTCCACTGTTTATAGTTGAAAAGCAGCCGTTTTCAGCTTCTTGCCGGTGATCACTTCACTAAAAATAGCTTTGATGCTGTCACATGCAAACTTGAGCAAAACCTGAAAGCAGATCCTCTTTTAGTTCTGAGCTGGTTCAACTTTAAAAGAGAGGCAGCTGTTAACATACTCCAGCGTGTTTACACGATGCTAAAGTAGTGCAGCTCGTAGTAAAAATACCACCGAAAAGGGACACAACTGGGTTTGCAGCCTCTGCTGACGACACTTCTTTCTGCAGAGCTGGAGCCCTGGGAGGAGCAGTGAGGTTGGCAGGGAAAACCCAAAATGTACAGCTTTAAGGGGAAACTGACTGCAGGGAAGAGAGGAGAGAGATGTTTCCGGAGGTGTGAGATTTCCGACTACGCTTGAGGTCGGGGCAGGAGAGGTGGCAAAGAAAATGATAATGTAGACTTATAAATGTAGGGTACCTTTTTTATCCGGTTTCAAAACATCTTATTAAGAGTTGTTTTTAGAAATCAAGGAAACAAAGAGTAAAATACATTCAACATCTAGGTCATTCATTTGATGGTTTATATTATTCACTGGGCAATTGAACAGTTCTGGATATCTTCTGAAAACCGGGCCCCAAAACTGAGCATAAAGCAGAGAGTAGGGGCTTGGAAACCAGAGGAAACCCGGGCTGTCAACCCAGCTCCTTCCCTTGTGACCTCCTGTAAGACCACTTGGTTTCAGCACTGGTGTCTTCCCTGCCTTCTGCATAGAACTTGGGGATAAGTGGAAAAATACACACCAAAGTGCCTGATGAAGTAGCTGACCCCTGACAGACAATGTCCTTTGGAAACATAACCAGAAAAGAGAATGCAGACAAGGACCTGGGGACAAGTCTGGGATACAGTGCACTTTCTTTAAAAAGAAAAAATAAAGTGCACCAACTGAATAAATAATGTTTTTTCTTCCTTCTTATTCTATGTGACCAAAGGATGACTCACACCATATTTGCTGATGAAATAAGAATTTGTTTTATGAAATTTTGTCCTGGAAAACTTGCACTGAGCCTGGCTGAGCTGCAGAGGGAGGAGGAGGAGGTCCCTGCATCCAACAGAACTCATCACGTGGGTTGGGGACAGCTCGCTTTATTCATTCGAGCCACCAGGAGATGGAAACGGAGTTAATGATGGTGACTTAGTAGCTCCTGCTTAGGACCCAGAGTCTCCACTTGGAACATTTATGCTAAAGGTTCACATACATGTCACGACCCATAATTTAACAAAACCCTCCGATTCTTCTTAAGGACCACGAGAACACACACCTCTGTTAATTACATCACTGTCCCACTTTATGAGTGTTAGAGCCACGAGCGGCCGACACGAGACTCCAGTACATGGGTAAGCAGGTTCTCTAAACACCCTATAAATTGTAGCGGCACATCGAGGTTATATTAGTGTAGGAATTCATCACTTACGTTATACACGTCCGAACAACAGAACAGACTTTATTCACTGCTGTATCTTTAACACTCATTTTTTGTTAACAAGACAAAAGAATTTACAGTTACTGCCAACAGCTTGCTGGCAGCTAATACCACGATTAGCTGTTGCCTGGCAACAGTCAAGCATGCTTCCTCCCAAATCAGGAAGAGCCACTGCTAAATCTAGACTAATTACAAAATGGGACAAATATTTAAAAGCTTTATATTTATTAAGGATTGGGGACGGGGGTGATCCTAATAAGAATGATTCCTATTAAACAGATCTACCTAAATACAACACATATCTATCTTTGACATGTTGTCACAGGTTATGCAGAACAATGTAGGAAAACCAAATGTTTTTGCAACTTTAATAATTTCCCTAAATGAAATTATGAGGTCACCATCAGCATTTGCACAACCCTCACAGAGCCATAAAGCCCAAGAGCTTTACTCTCAAGTCTCTACCTTTGTCTGCATTCTCAATTCGCTTTATTTCAAGAGTCACTTGGAATTCTCTGTATGGAGAGGAGTCCAGCATGCTTTCAAATTCCCCGAGGCTAGCCTTCCTGCCATCAGGGCTATAGTGCTAGTGGCAGTTCTGAACAACTACAGTTCTAAAGTCTAGAGACCCGGCTTCCTCCTCAAGTAGGGAACTGGAGAAACAGAAGAGCTCAAAAAACACACACCAGGCACATGCACACAGTCTAGCTCCCTTTCATATGCAAAGCTTAGGAGTAGCCCTCCCAGAAGGAAGTCTCTAACTATAAAGGTACAGTAGGAACCAGAACAGGGATCAGCAAACTGTGAGCCAAACTATAATGCCCGGGAGCTAAATATGGCTTTCACATTTTTAGATGGTTAGGGGGAAAAAATCAAATGAATAATATTTCATGACAAGCAAAAATTATATGAAATTCAAATTTCATTGCCCATAGAGAAAACTTTATTGGGACACAACACACGCATTCATTTATGTATATGTGTGTTTTATAACAAATATTAACTATTTGACCCTTTACAGGAAAAGTCTGCAGAAGCCTCAAGTGGAATAAAGACTAGTGACATTTTAGTTCTTAAACAGAAACGGATTTTGGATTAACTTTCAACATGACCAAAACAAAACAAATAAGCTATTTCCCAATAAATGGCCTCGAGTCTGGGTTGCTCTGAGTATGTCTTGTTCAGTGACTGCGCTATCAGAATTTCCAGGAAACAGTGCCTGTGGAATGCTAATTTAATTATCATTAAATTTAATAATCATTACTTGGAATCTTTCTGATTTCAGAAAACCCAATCCTTCCTCCACCTCTGCATACACAAATTCAAAATGTTTTTCTTGGATTGTTTCTCCTCTATGTGTATTAATAGAACAATCTGAGGACCTCGTCAAATTGTCTATGTAAATTTACTACATTTTAAAAACTAAAATCATTTGGATTATTAAAAACAAACATGAGTACTGATTTTAGATCTAAGAGGAATATGGAATCAATTAGGCTTTATATGTAAATAAGCCTGTTTACCAGACAATGCTGGATGGTCCGTGAACTTTGTCAGAGAAGTGCTGATCCAGATTAAAACTTGGACATGCTCTCACTGAAGTCTGAAACATCCAAAGGTCTCTTTGCTTTGCTACCCTCTCTCTCTTGAGTTCTTCCAGCCACAGTGTCTGGAAGCTCACGGGCAGCCTGCACTTCTGCCTGTTTTTGGGAGACACATACTTCGCATTATATTAGAACCCATAGTTTTTGCATAACCATGGTGACGGTGACCATCCTCCCCAGTCCCACTGTCAACTAAAGCTTGGAAAAATTATCGTTTTTCAAGCCTTCCAGGATCACTTATAAATAAATCCTAAAGCAATCTCCGCTCATCAAAGTGTGTGCCAGATAAAGCAACTTTTGGCCACTCCGCACTGACATAAAAGAGAAGGAAGAGCTTCAAGTTTTGTCAATATTTAAGACTGCAGCACTTTTGGAAGAAGAGCATGAGAATAATTAACATCCAAATGAAAAATTAAAAAATTGCATTTATACCCCTGATCCTGCAGGATAGAATTAGCTCTCCTAGAATGAGCTCAAATCTTCTGGAATTAGCTTAGGAAGTCCTACACAGTTCTGTGCAGATGAACAAGTTGCTGCCCTAGGCCCACAGTCCTCTCTGAAAACGCAGTATTTGCAGGCTGTATGTGGGAAAAGCTCTGGGATTGAGGATTCCTGGTGAGCTCTGGTCTTCTGGCGCTGCTGGCTCACTCTTCCTCAGGAAAACACCCCTCCACAGCATGCTGAGGTGCAGTGCCATGCTTTGTACCCCACGAGCCCACATCAGTGGCCACAGCCAACTGGCAAGGGGGAGAACCTGACCCCAAGGCAGGCCACAGGGACACCAGTTCAAGTAACTTATGACTTATGTCGCCTGGCTCAAAAAGAGGAGCTGAACCACTCCGAGTCCTCAAGACTAGAATTATACAAATAGACTCTGAGGAGTAGGAGGCAGTGGAAGCAGAAACCATGAGGAGGCCAGAAGGTAGTTTGGGCCTGCAAGGATTTACGTGCCATGGGCGAGCTTGAAGGGAGGGGCTGTGAGGGAACCGAAAGGAGAGCAGAGGGGCCCTGCTTGCAGAGAGGTAAGTGGAGCCCCAGGCAGAGGAAGACGCAGAGGACTGAGGAGCAGGTAACTGAGACCCCCGGGAGAGCTACGGAAGCCTGGGGGGGTTCCCATGCCGGGTGCCAGTTACCACGAGGCCATGCTGCACTGTGGTCCCCAGGTATGTGTGTGGTACTTCCCTGATGGCCACAGAAACCCTCTTTTTTTTTTTTTTTTTTTTTTTTTTTGGTTTTTTTTTTTTTTTTTTTTCTTGTGGGTTTTTTTTTTTTTTTTTTTTCCTTTTTGTCTTTTTTACTGACCGGTAACGGGATCGCAACCCTCGGTGTCGCGCCCGCACCGCGCTCAGTCAGTGAGCGGGCACCGGCCTCCACATGGGATCCGAACCCTCGGCGGGAGTGCCGCCGCGCTCCCAAGTGGCGCACTCTCCAGTGTGCCACCGGGCCGGCCCTTGTGGTAGTTTAAATGTTCCCTATATTCAAGAATCCAAATTACAATCCCAGGTGTGAGAGTCTCCCTCTAGCGATATCCCTCACAGGTCATTTGCTGACTCTGTGCCCTCTCCTCCCCAGTGTGAGGGCTGGAGATGGCATGCTCTGCAGCCACTTTGGGTTAATATTCTAGGACCCTATTTCTATGCCTCCAGGAGTCACCTACCACTGCTTCATTTTACAGAGATGGGAGAGGTTCTGGGACTCACCGCCAGCCACACGTTAGGCAGGAGCAGAGGGACACCCGGAAACCGGGTCACTGCTGTTTCCAGACACAGGGTGCCTTTAGTATTAAAATTAAACATTTATTAGAAAGGCAGGGTGGTTCACAGAAGAGTCTGTGCTTTAAGTAAAGAAAAAAGGAATTTAGAACCTTCATAAACTGGGTATAGCTAACCATTGAAGTCATAGCAAAACCAAACCTCAGGCTGGGAAAGAGATGCACTTTAGCTAAGGAGGGACTCTGGAGTGGCTTTCTGCCACCCGGGTGTGCAGTTTAACCCCTTCACAGCCAGCTGGTCCCCGGCCCTGACACCGACTCCCAGAGTGGTGCTGAGGGACCATTTCCTGGTTTAATACTGAAGTGACAGGCTTGAGCCTCACCTCACTGATTCAAAAGAACCTCACTTAGTAATGAGAACCCAACTAAGCTCTGCCAAGAGTTACTGATGGCCTCGGCTTCCTCAGGTTCTCTAGATGGTCCATAGTCACAGAATTACCTGGAAGGGGAATTTATGATTCCTCAAGTTGCCACAACTTGGGCAAGCCCAGCTTTCTAGAAGCAGTTCCCTGACTGAGACCTACAGCATGAACTTTTCTCAATGTGAAAATAAAATGTCTTTAAGTCCCATTCTACCAATGTGGGTATAGGGACATTTGTTGATATTCCCTGCCAGCAAGCATTCAGTCCCTCTTCTTCCAGTTATAACTCCCTAAATTCCTTTGGGCAAAGCCCTCTCCTAGTGCAAGTGGGCATATTACCAGGCCCAAGTCAAAAAGTGTACATCATCCCCTGCTACAATGAACAGGTTAGGGAAGGGGACATATGTTTAGGCCAATGGCAGTTAGGCCCAAGTTTTAGGGGGAGGAGACCTTCTCTTTTTCCACAGGACTTGAACCTACAAGGATTCAGGCTGGGTTGGGCAGCTACCTTGCCTCCACGAAGGGAAAGTTTGCGTGAGAATGGAGCCAACCCAGGGAAGGAATTCCGAAGTTTGGGGAAACTGGGCACTGATAACTGAACCATGAAGTTATGGGCTTCATGACTTTGCCTGAAGTTACTTTTACTCCTGAACTTTTCAGTTAGACATAGCTAACAGATTTTCATTTGTACTTACGGCACTCTGAGTCAAATTTTCTCTCAATTGCAAAGACAGCTATTAAATTATCCACTGGTAATTTGAGATATGCATATTTATCCATATAAATAGTAGGCTTTTGTCCCCACCCACCCTGTACACAAGTTGTATCAATCTATGTCCTGTTATATTTGACTATTCTCCTGCCATCCCCGGGTCCTGTCAATCTTTTAAATATCTGCTAATCCAATTGGTAGAGATTTTTTTGACTTGATTTCCTTTTTTTTTATTACTGCTGATGCTGATGCCCTTCCCCATGTGTGCTGGTCAGGTGCAATTCTTTCTCAGGGTCCAGTTTTGGGTCAGGGCCTTTGCTCATTTTGATGGTCCTTTGCACTAAGGTTTGAATCGTCCAATTTCCCTCACAGATTGGAACACTGCATTTATAGTACACCTGCTTCGCACCAATGTTTCCAGGCTTTCACTGAGTTCTATCTCGTCGTATGCTACTACTAAACTATACACTTAAAAATGGTAAAGATAGTAAATTTTATATTGTGTATTTTATCACAAGTAAAAAAATTTTTAAAGTTTTTTAAAAAAGGATTTTCTTAAAATGTTAACAACACAGAAATAGTTCTTTTATTGAGTTTTTATACTGTTTTATTTTTGACTATTCTATGTAAGTATATATTAACCTATTTATCAGAACACACAATAAAGCTATTTTAATTCTGGAAAAAATATAAATGCACTACAAAAATATAAAAAAATATAAACGCCCTACAAAAAGATAGATAACTAACTCTACTATACTAGGCCAGTAACCTAGATAATTTAGGGGTTTGGGTTTTGGGCAGGTAGTGTATGCTTGTTTTTAATAGTGTATGAATTTAAGTTTGGTCACTTGTTTGGTCAGCTTCCTTTCATTTATCTCAGCCCCATCAAAAGAGCTTAAATGACATAAACAGTCATTATTCTGTGACCAATGAAAATATCTAGGTTAATTCCACAAAAATTACCAAGTAAAGATGCTTTTAAAAAAAATTCCTCTTCCAGATTTTCTTGGTTCAGTCATTCAATAAATATGTCTTAAGTGCTTACTAGGTGCCAAGCAATACACAAAGTCTTGGGGACACAATGGTGGCTGGGATGAGCTCAGTTCCTGGCTCCCAGAGCTTAGGCCATAACTGGGAAGACACACATGAGATGGACAGATTGGTGTTAAAAGCTCTGCGTCTGTTTTCACACGAGGCCATACATGCACATGCACAGACACATAAACATGGACACACAGTCACTTAAGCCATCTCTCACACTCGATGATGTTGATGTGAGCCAACCTAGAATCTTCATCAAAGATCCCAGCATAGCGAGAGACTTCTAGTGACCATGATAGTTGAATTTGCTTAATTTGAGGTATTGGTATAATCTCAGGCTAAAGAATGGAAATTTTATTCTTACTCAAATTTAATTATTCTTCCCCACTTGTAGCAGAGGTCACCTCCTCAATAATCATGCCTCAGGAAGCCTAGTCATCTCCTTGAATTATTTCCCTAAATGCACTTGGTTGATGTTCTTAGATCCCTGATCGGACCCCTCCCTATCACCTGGCTAAGCCAAACAAAGAGAGGAGTGACAGTAAAGATGCCAGGGCCCAGTCTCATTCTAGGACCCAAAGACCATCTGTCTGTTTAATTCCTTCCCCTACTTATTCTAGACACTACTTCCAAACACCTACCTGACCTCAAAGTTATTCTCTCAATTCTTATCGCTTGGTGCATCATGAGGCGATATTTTGATTAGGCAGTACAATTAATTGCTGCATATAAACTTTAACATCAGCCTAACCCTGGACGAATACACAACTTAAAACGAGATGATTACAACTGGGGTGAAACCAGATGTCATCGAGTACGTCAGCTTACCTTCCACCTTCCATTTGCCCAAGAGTTCAAAGTCAATGGGCAGCAAACCCAGCTAAACAATCCAGGTGTCCAGCGTCCCAGGCATGCCTCTGTCTCCCACTTCCCCAAACTCTCCTGCATTGCTCTGCTATCCTCAAAATGTCATCCACAGCATTGTTAGAGGCACAAAGAATAGGCAGAGCCTAGAACTGCTGGCATCTCCTCAGAGGTGCTCAAGAATGGAGGAAAGATGCAGCCCAGGCTCAGGGCAGGCTGAGAAAACTGCAGGGGATTTTAGATGTCATTCTGTCACAATGATCTGTGTGGGTCATATTTGATATCAGCTCCAAGTTCCTTTTCTAGCATTAACATCAGATTTGTGCTGATCCAGCCACATTCTCTGGTGGCTCTTCTGGGACTGAGAGTGCCCATCAATCTGTGAGCCAGATGGCTTAAGCCTTTGTGTAGCTGCTGGTCACAGGGGGAAGCAGTGCTAAGGGGGGCACACTGGACAGTGAGCGGAGTGCTCTAACCCACCAACTGCCCATCCCAGGAAACTTTCTCAACAGGAAAGGCATAGAGAGTCACAAAAAAGCCACTGCTTTTGTTTCTGGCAAGACCCTAGGTAAACTCCTTGTTGCAAACTACTGCAGCAATGGCCCACAACAGTCCAGCTTTCCTGCATCCACACCATCCTGTGGTGACTTGCTGTGGCCAATGGGACATTAGCAAATATGACACTAGCAGAAACTGGAAAAGTGCTTGCATATTAGGGCTTGCTTTCTGTCGCCGCTCAGAACCCTTCCGCCACCATGTGAATAAACTTGGAATCATTTCCGAAAGGATACGAGACCCCCTGAGAGGGGCCCCAGCTGTCCCAGCCATCCCAGCTGCTCTGAGCTCCAAAATCGCCAACACACAGAGTGATGAACAAATAGATTATTCTTTTAAGCCACTTAGTTTCGGGTGTTTGTTATGCAGCAGAAGCTAACTGATACAACATTCTATACAGTAAAACCTGCATAACAAACCGTGATCCCAAGATTGCAATGTGGCTTCAAGATATAGCTTGATATGGTGATGTTAGTGGATACCTAATGCAAAAAAAGTACAACAGTAAAAGCAATCTCAATAACACTTATGCAATCTGGCCTCTAGGAGTTACTGAGGAAGCTCACAGGACAAACTTGCCTGCACAGGGGCAGGTGCCTGACATTCGGCAGCAGTTTCCTCAAGCCAACCCTTCCTACCAGCTCGGTGATAATAAGACTTGATAGCAGCCACCTCACTCCCTCAGACATGCTTTATGAGGCAAGGGTCCTGGGGGTTAGTGCTGGGGCTGCTGTATTTTCCTCCTTCCAAGAGTTCCCTCTACCTCTGAGAGCCTGGAGGAAGTTTAGACACCCTGGAGAGAGTCATTCAGAAACAGTTACACAGTAATTGTTCTCCTGGAAGCACCCACTCCCCATTAAGTAGCTCAAAATGTCACTCGAGAGAAAGGCGAGTTTCAGCAGGGTAGAGTCTAAGGGTCCCACAGGAAGACTTCACTTTTACGACTGTTTCTTAGAAGGATGCCAAATCCTGACACCTCCCTGCCTCTCTCTGTGGGATCTGAAATGGTGACAAGCATGACTTTGGTAACTTTGCTTAACTTAAACAATTGGATTCGCCTCCTTTCCCCCAACACACAGACCTCTCCCTCCTCTGAACCCTTTACACAGCACGCCACTTGTGGACCCATTACGTCCTGCACTGTGCTAGGGCATCTTATCTCCCCCAACTAACCAGTAAGTTGCTTCAGAGTATGAACCACATTTTAGCCAACTGTCCCTCCCTCCCTTCCTCTTTCTTTCTCTCATTCATTCATTCATTCATTCATTCATCAATTGATTATCAAAGAGCCACAGCCAGGCACAATACCAGGGAGCAGCTCAAAGCCCAGCAAGGAAAGTGCTAAGGCATAATTATAAAAAATCATCTCAGCTGACAGTTATCAAGCACCTTATCTATGCCAGGCAATGTTCTAAGGATTTTCAACATTTACTCATTTAATTCTTGTACCCGTCCTATGAGGAAGGTACTACTTTTGTCCTCATACACAGAGAAGGACACTACAGCACAGAGAGGTGATGTGACTTGGCTGTGTGGAACAGCTCGTGTGTGGTGGAGACGACAACTCAAATCCAGGTCCTAACCGCCTTGCTGCGCTGCTGCCAGATGGAGCTGCTGCCCGAGGGCCCTGGACTGCCAACCTGACGCGTGTGCATTTTATTTCATTGGTTACGGTGACTCACCTTAGGTTTCAGAAAAGATGGGCTGGAATGAAGAATGGAGGACGAAAACCAGAGAAGCTACTTCAGTAAGAGCAGAGAAGGTGGTGAGGGCCAAGACTGAGACAATGGCAAAGGCCAGAGAAAGGCTGGATTCAAGACACACTTCTGAGGCAAATCAGCAGGATTTGGTGCCTGATTTGAAGGAAGAATCAAGGATGAATCTGAGGCTTCTGACTTGGAGTTGAAGGAGAAAACAGCTGAGAAAGAAAAATTCAAGAGGCAGAAAAGACTTGTAAGGTGTGTTGGGGGTCGCCAAGACCACCCCCGGGTTTGATGATTCACTAGGAGGACTCACAGGATGCTATGCTTCAAATGTGTCCCCCAAAAGTTCATGTGTTGGAAACTCGATCTGCACTGTAACGGTGTTAAGAGGATGGGAAATCCGATTATGATATCTGCAAGGTGGAACCTTTGAGAGGTGACTGCACCATGGGGAGTGTATGTACCCTTGAGAACGGATTAATCCATTCATGGATTGATGAGTTATCACGGGTGTGGACTGGTGGCTTTATAAAGAGCACATGAGAGTGCTCTGGCCGCTCTCTCACCAGGTGATACCTGCGTTGCCACAGGACCCGATAGAGAGTTCCCACCCAGAAAAAGGCCCTCACCAGATGCGCCCCCTAGACTCCCAGCCGCCAAAACTGTAAGAAATAAATTTTATTTCTTTATAAATTAGCCACTTTCGGGTATTCTGTCATAAGCAACAGAAACGGACTAATACACAGGACTCGACATACAGTAATGCTCCCAGCTATGACTTATTTCAGCAAGAGGATACCAAGCACAATCAGCAGGGACACAGAGTGCAGTCCAGAGGAAACCAGCACAAGGGTCCCCTCCCAGTGGAGTCCCACAGGATGCAAAGAAGCAGTTATGTTCCGTGTGGGTGATGTCTTATATCTAACTCACAAGTGCTCAAAGTTCATACAATGTGATGTATAGATTAACGTTGAAGGCAATGTTCAGATTATAAAATTTAAGTCAACACATTTCTCACATCTGAATATAACACCAAAAATAAGCAGCAAATACAAATTCCCGGGCAAGCCTGGCCAGATTTGAGGTTGCTTTTACTTCCCTTGCTGTCCGGCTCCAAGATGACACTTGGCGTTTCATTATTAAGATAAGTAAACATTAGGTCTGCTGCAGAATCAAACACAATTAAAACTTTAATTAACTGAAACCCAACTAGCCCCCATCTTCAAATAAAAACATTTGTGGGCAGCGGGTAACAGGCGGAGAGAGGTTACAGTACTTCATTTTTCAGAAAAAGAGGCGAGTCGGAAGCTCATATCAGGGATTTATTCAAAATAATCACTTCCTGCGGTCTCCCGAGGATGGGCACATATTTTACATCAACATAATTACATAGTGAAGACTGAAGGGCAAAATTCAGTGTCCTCCAACACATCAAGTATTCACTCAGCATATTCTCTCTATGTGCTGAAAATAGACTCATAGATTCAGAATGAATTTTTAATAATGAAAGTTCAGAGAAAAGGTTTGGTGGTAAATTTTGTAACCAGGGTACCCCTGTTGCCCAAACTTTGTGTTAACTCAGGATTCCATGGTATGAAGAATCTCTCCAATGTTTCCTTCAGAATCACCCACAAATTGGTCCCCTTGCTGGAGGTGAAATGAACCTGGTATCCTTTGAGTTGGGTTTCACACACCCTGGTATTCTCTTGCATACCTCTGTGAGTTAGCTAATCCCCAACCATCACACAAGAATCAGACCCAAGTATTATCAGCAGCGAGACAAATCCTTTGTGGGTCTCCCCACCACACTCAGGGGAATAGAGAGTCCTGCTCTAACACAGGCAAAAGCCACTTCATATCAATAAAAACTTCAGATAAAGCAGCGAGGCTGACAGTGAGAGTAAGGAGACGCTAACTGAGATTTAGGGTTAAGAGGCACCTGGGCTAAAAGCCAAACAAAATATACCTCCAGGAAGCATCAGAAGTGAAAAAGGCCTTAAAGCATTAAGAGAACTGTTATGACAGCTATAAAACCCAACACAAGCGGTAGACAGCCCACCACTGTGACACAGCCCCAGCCGACCGTGCACGGTTTTTATGAATGGTCTTACATGTGGGGAGCTGGGGTCAAGGGGAAAGGACCCTTCTTATCAGTGCCCTTGATCTTATAAGGCTGGGTCATGGATTCTGATCGCTGTACTGGCCAGCTGCAAAAAAACCACAAAACAACAAAAAAATTAAAAACTTGTATTCTGATCAGACTGTCCATTCACTTTCTAGACTTTGGCTTGAAGACACACTGATCAATAGCATGTTCTTTAAAGGGAGGCCACTTTGTATTCTCTTAATAGACCTCACGTTCAATTTTGTTTGTTTAGTGTACTTTACGAGTTTTCTTATTTCATTCCTGTCTTTCTTCTTCTTTTTCTTTTAAACAAGAAGTCCAACAAGGATAGCTACAGATCAACTTATTTTTGAGTATCTGAAGAGACCCAGGACATTGACCTACTGCTCCAGGCCCTAAACTGGATTGTCTCGCTCCCTTGAAGAAAACTGGTAAATCATTTCCTGAACAAAAGCGAGGATCTTTGAGGTGCTATAATCTCATTTCAAATCCTTTCACCCAGTCCCTACTCTCCTGGCCCTGATACTGCAATCCTCTTTGGGTAAGCTGAGGTCTAGTGGGTTCCAGGGCCACCGCTGCCTTTCCTCTCTGACCTGCTCTGTGGCATTGCTCACAGCTGGGAGGGGTGGTGTGCCAGGGTTCAGGGCCCCACGATGGCTCTACAGGGTAACTGTTAATAATTAGCAGGAAGCATTTTGCTTTAAATCTCACAGCTTGAACAGTAAGACCTCATAGTGCCAAAGAAACACTTAATTCTAGAGAGGTGAGACTTGCTTCCAACACATTCTATGTGGATCTACCCATAGAATTAAACAGCTTCATGCACCTGTCCATAAACAGTTCTTAAGTGCCACCTCTGTGCCAGGTGCTAAGCCTGAAGTTGGGGGTGAGAACAAGAGAGATGTAGTTCCTGCCCTCACACAACTTGGGGTCTACTGAAAACAAAATGGCCATAAAGTGTAAAAGCTCAGACAGACAAAGCTCAGGTCACATGAGGACATGATGCTCTGATCTGGAGGGGTCACGGAGGGAGGGACGAAGACAAGAACGACAGGGAGGCATGGTCAGAACTGAAGGACACTAGCAAGGCTGAAGAGAGGGGGACTGGTGGGTAGTCAGGAGTCATAAAAGCAGAAGGCCTTTCGAGGAACTGTCAGGGGTAGGCGGATGCTTCAGAGTGCTCGCTAGCCTGAGGACTCACCGAGGACAGCAAGAACACACCAAGAAAGAGCGAGAAGGCAACCAGGTGGCAGGCGACGGCAGCTCTCCAGTTAGAGGGTCGTTCATCTACTCATTCATGCATTAAAAATACTGACCTAGTTCTACCATGGGCTGGGCACTGTGCTGGACCCTAAGGATATAGCAGTGAGCAAAACAAAATCCCTCCTCCCAAGAAATTTACATTAAATAAATACATAATATGCAGGTGGAAATAAAAGCTAAGGAGAAAACTAAAGAAGGGCAATGGGACAGAGAAGGACAATGGGGTGGGGGGTGCTATTTTTGATGAGAAGGCCAGGGAAGGTGTCTTTGAGAAGGTAGCATCTGAGCAAAAAGACCCAAAGAGGGAGAGGACCCAGTGCCATAGCAGCATCAATCCAAAGGAGCAAGCCCTGTGGATATCAGGGGGCGCCTTCCTGACAGAGCAGTGGTGGTTGAGGGTAGTGGCGAAGTGCTCATGCTTTGGAAGCAAAATGCCAGGGGTCAGGTTTGGCTTTGTTGCTTGCTAGTGCCATGACCTTGGGTCTGTTTTAGAGACCCAATATAGGGCATGGAACTCTAGTGTGGTGCCTTTGTGCCTCAGTTTCCTCATGGTGCCCTTGGCAACTCCTCAAATGCAGCTTAACAGGGTTTGCAACCTGCTATGGACATCGCACAGATAACATCTGGTCCCCAGCCATCCCCGCAGGATGTCTGTGTGCCACTCAAGAATGAAAAGTCTCCATCAAAATAATTAAACATATGGTCAAATTCCCAACCTTGGTTAACATCAACAATACCCAAGCAACATCCACAGAAGCCAAAGTGATTTGATCGATGGATATCAGAGAAATCTGCAGCTTTCTATTGTTGCTGTGTTCGATTGGTTAAATTAGTACCATTACAGAACAGAAATTATTAATACTTTCAGAGAGGTGGGGGGACATTTCTCTAATTTCACTTAAAGCTACTTATGCTCTTGAAATATTTATCACTAGCCGGAGTGCTGGGAAGCATTAAGAGAACCACAACCTGAACATACTGATTTGGTTTGAAAAATCTAAAAAGTATGTGAGTACGTGTACACACCCACATCTTTACCAATTTAAGGCAAAAGCAGTGGGAAAAACAAAGCTGTAAGGGGATAAATGAGGAGACAAAAGCAGACCTACCTTTTGGGGAGAGAACACGGGAATATAGAGATTAAGGAGGTTTAGGAGGAGGAATAGCATTTAATCCTGAGATAAAAGCGACATCACTTTTTTCTTTGATCTCTTAACCACAGGGATGCACAGAGACCCACACGAATGGGTCCCCAGAAAACCACAGCAAGGTACACATTAAGAACCTTCTGTCCTTGATCAGCACCACAACTGCATGGAAGTCTCTGGAGAAACACCGAGCAGCCTGAACACTGGCCTACTGTTTCTTAAACTCGAATGTGCACAGGAACCACCCAGAAATCTAATTAAAAAGCAGCCTCTGATCCAGTAGGTCTGGGGTCATGTCAGAGATCCTACACTTCTCTCAGGCTGCCAGGAAATGTACAGGCTGTAAGTCCTTGAGCCACAGCTGGGCTCTAGAGCAGCGCTGTCCAACGTGGTAGCCGCTGGCCACACGTGACTGGTTACATGAAAACTAAAGGAAATTTTGGTTTTGGTAACTACTATGGTTATGAAGATGTTCACCTTAGGCGAAGCTAGATGAAGGGTATATGAGAACACTATACCATTTTTGTACCTTGTCTATCAGTCTAAAATTACTTAAAAATAAAAGGTTAGATAAAACAACAACAAACTAAAGGAAATTAAAACTCCAGCTCCTCAGTCACATTGGCCACATCCCAGGCGCTCAGCAGCTGCACGTGGCTGGCAGTTATGCAATGGGCAGTGCGGATATGGGCATTTCCACCGCTGCAGAAAGTTCTACTGCACCGCGCTGTTCTGGAGCTCCTGCTCCCATGCCCGCCCCCTACCCCCACCCCACCCCCACCATGCAGGAGGGGCCTTTCCTGCACTCAGGATTCAGCCTCTAACTCTGCACTACAGCAAAGATTCCCTAAGGGACTGAGGAACTGAGGTTATTGGGGCTCTTTCTCCCATCTTCCCCATATCATGCAAAGTAACAGGAAAACGGTTCAGTACAGAGGAGGCTAAAGAACCACTCCATTAAAAGAACATGCCACTGGGCCGAGCCCGTGGCGCACTCGGCAGAGTGCAGCGCTGTGCTGCGCTCCCGCCGCGGGTTGGGATCCTATATAGGGATGACTGGTGCGCTCACAGTGCTCACTGGCTGAGCGCGGTGCGGCCGGTCTCAAAAAGGACAAAAAAAAAAAAAGAACATGCCACTGGAACACAAAGGAATTGTAAATGGACACATTCATGGAACTACATCTGCACAGAGGACATCACTTGCAATTTCATTTAATACCCACCACCACTCTGGGTGGTGGATATTACTGGTCGAGTATTATAAATCAGTGAACAGGGAACAGGAGAGGTGACACTACATACCCCAATGTCACAGAGCTAGGGATGGTGGAAGGTGGCTTTGCAGTAGGTGTGTGTGACTCCCAAGCTCATGTTCTGCCCTTGGGGGCTGGGTGAACTGTGCCAGGCATGACCTGTGCCTCTTGGCGACCAGCCCCAGCCCCTGCCCTTTCAAGCAATACATCGTTGCTGCAGCTCTTGCACACACATAGATACTGCAAAAAGTTCGTGGAAAAGTAGAATTAAAAGATAATACCAATTTTTCTATGAACTTTTTAAACACCCTTCATATCTCCCAACATTGAAAACAGCCCCATCCAAGACATTAATCACGAAGGCATATTACAGACACAGCACAGAGAACCTTTCAGCCAGAAAACAATTTTACCACTGATAAAAAGCAAAAGGAGCTATTTATCTCATGTGTTCTCATTCAACAAATATTTACCAAACAGCTGCCATGTGCCAGGCACTGTGTAGCTCCTAGCTGTAAAGGAAGAACAAACTCACCAGGTCCCTGCTCTTCTGGAATGCATACCTTTTAGAGAAGCTGTCAAAGAAAATAACTTTCCGAAGGCAAAAACCTTTATATAGTCTATACCCAATTTCAACTCTCTGGATACTTAAATATTACACGATGAGAAATGAATAAGACATATATTTTCAAATTCAGGAGTTGTACAGAATGTTAATTTTGCTTTATGTACTGAGGACAGGGATCAAATCAAAACATCTCTTGGATCAACAGTATCCTTTCGGGCTGGCTGGCTGGCTCAGTTGGTTAGAGTGTGGTGTTATAACACCAAGGTCAAGGGTTTGGGTCCCTGTACCAGCCAGCAGCCAAAAACAAAAACAAAGACAAACCAAAAAAAAGTATCCTCTCATTTAGGCTACTTTAATACTGGTCATTTCACAATCCCCAATCCTCCGGCTGCCTGGGAAGTTGTGAAGAGAGGTGCGTACACTCACAGGCACATTGGACTTTAGTCAAAAGTAATGAATTTTGTGATACAAAATTGATCTCTCTTGTTCCCATAATGCGGGCTCTGTCAAGAGAGCAAACAAACAGGGCTGTAAGAATTAATTGAAAAGGAAGAATCTAATTAAATTTTTATATTAGTGTACATAATGGCCAGAAATAGTAAACACCGCTTAAAAAAAAAAAATCAGAGCTGTAAAACCACTAAAAGCTCTATGGCTCTTCAGATAACCAGCAGCCACTTATCACTCTTTAGTGCAAACACACAGCTTCATCTTATTTTCTAACCCACAGTAAATGGCATAAAGTAGGAAGACCAGAGAACCATGAAATACTTAACCACTTGCAATTTGGTCCAATTCACCATCTATTTATAGAGTGCTTCCCAGTGTCTGACATTGTGATCCATCCACTCATTCCACCAACATTTACTAAGCTATCTAACATGCACACACATGCACTCACACACACACAGCCTGACCTGGTCGTGGGGTGTTCCCAGGTGGTTAAATACACTCATTGGCTAGAGGAGATGATTACAATGTTGTAAGAGAAACAGCACGTGTACATACAGGAGCACAACATAAGGCTATGTATGTCAAGTGTCATCCAGGTGGGCCAGGAAATTTATTCTGACCTGCAGTGAGAGATCACATGATGGTTTTTTGGAGAAGGTGAGATTTACCTACAAAACAACTCAGATATTAATAAGTAAGCTAAGCTGTCTTAAAGAAATAGAGAAGAATGCTCCAAATATTTCTCTCCCATTATTACATGATGGGATTGAGAACCAATGGGTATGAAGACAAGAGTTAAACTGGACAGCAAATTTTCCTACCGCTTCAGAAAGAATGGATAACTTCAGCCTAATGAATCTATGCAATTCCATAGGTGGACAGAAAGATAACGGTGAAAAGCACCTCTACCCCTAAAAAGCCCTGCGGAAAGAAACCCTCTGAAGTTGACAGGACTGTTTACAGATGGTATCTTTCTTACGGAGCTTAAGGGCAAGACACGTATTTCAATCTTTCCGATTACAGGTTTGCCCCGCAGGTGGGGCCTCAAAGTGTTGCTTGGCTTCTGACCTCACCAGAGTTGTCCAAGTCTCTCCACAGACACAAGTGAGCAGGGGGCTATTTTAAAAACTTACTGTAAATCCCCCTCACAAAGACTGGCTAACCATGGGGGTTCTAGCTCTCAAACATTATAAAAAGCATGGACTGCCAGGGTCAGAAGGAAACTTCAAGGTGATCTAGCCCAACCACACCATTTTACAAACCTAGGAAGCGAGAGCCATTGGATGAAGTGATCTGGGATTACCAGGATTAGCACACAGTAATCAGGGCCGGTTTTCAGACTCCCAGCACAGTGTTCTCCCAGACCGCACGCTAACGCCTTCCAAAACGTCACCACCGTGTTTCAGTTCTTCAGTACGTGGGAAGGTTTCAAAATAGGCAGGAAAGTTAAACCCCAGGACTTTGGATAGGTGATAGAAAACAATTCTCGTATTACATTAGATTCATTTGTAAGTCCATGTTCCTAACTGGAGCATACACTCTGATGACAGGAAACCTGGCTTAGACATCTAGGGATCCCAAGGAACTAGTGCAAAGCATGGCACACGTGAGTTCCAGCAACACAGGATGAATGGACGAAGAAACACTCCAGCTAACCCAGCCTACAGGAAGGAAATGGATGTTTTGCTTTTTGGAAATGGCACTTGGAAATCCATCTGGGGCTCCAGAACAGGTAATTAATCCACAAAGAATTCCATGGTCTAAGACAACTGACACCAGCACATGAGGTGAACTTGACGGATGACTCTGGCTACATGATGGCTGGACATTTAATAAGATGAAAGCAGGTACCATCCGCCATTTAGATGCAGAAGAGAAAGATACAAGGAGAGGAATTAAATAACTTGACCACATCATTCAGCCATGTGACTGGGACAGGCAGGGAAAGAGGACAGGTACTCCTCCGGTGCTACGGGTGCATCTTCATGCAACTCAGCGTACCTGTTCCTGCTCAGTTCATAACCACACGGGGCCCCACCAAGCCACCCGGGAGAAGCAACAAAATGGACAAAATAAGAGAGGCCATAATGCAATTCTCCAGAAATCATGTCACCTAAGACACAAATAAATGCCCATCAGAGGCTGGCTGGTTAGCTCAGTTGGTTAGAGCACAGCCTTATAGCCCCAAGGTCATGGGTTCAGATCCCCGTACTGGCCAGCTGCCCAAAATAAAAATGTAAAAAATAAATAAATACCCAACACAGAACAAGCCCATGACAAGGGTGATCATTCATTCTGACACCAATGCTAGGACTTGATTTCTCCTAGTCTATGACGCTTTACACACACTTTAAAGATTTGAGTTTTGTACTAACATAGCAGGAATCAAACAAAACCAAAGCCCTTTTCCATTATTATCTCCAGTATAACAAAAGTCCTCAACACTTACAACTCAGGATGAAGCAGAGATGGTTTGGGGTTTGCCAGTGGTTCTCAAAACAGGGGTGACTTTGCCCCCAAGGAAATATGTGCCAATGTCTGCAGACATTTTTGATCCTCACAACTTGGAAGGCATCTGGTAGGTAGAAGCCAGGGATGTTTCTAAATGCCCTACAATGCACAAAAAAGCCTCCCACAGCAAAGAATTCTCTGGCCCTAAATATCAACAGTGCTGAGCTGGAAAAACCCTGGGGTAGAACTAAAACTCACAAGGCTCTGCCAAGGGTTTTGAGGCCGGTATCATGATTATTAACCCAATTCAGGAAGATGCCACCAGCCATCCCTGTGTTTCCCCCTCATTTGTGGCAAATTTCAGTGTAACAAAAATAAACTACTTCTGAAGCACTTCCTTAGCTCCCAATAAACCCAGTTAAATATTTTCACTGATTGAGTTAGATGCATATTCTCTAGGTTTCCTTTACTGAGGGCCACAGAGATTCTGACAGGGTAGCTGGAAGCACAGACCTGTTTGTCAATACCAGGAGAGGATCCAGAAGCAAAAGGGTGCCTGCTTGGCAGTAAAATATCTCCAGAGTCCTCAAACAGAGACAACGGGTGACTCCCATCTGCTGTAACTTGAATGGGCATAAACTGCCTTGCACTGGGAGTTTCAAGGAAGCAGCACACATCCAATTTCCACTCTCCAGCTACCCCTGTCCTTGTTTCTGGTTCATCGTGATTCTTCTGATTCTCATACCCAAACATGAGCAGAGAATGAAGACAGCATGAATCACTATGACTGACTTGTGGGTAGGAGCCTGTCACTTAAATTGCTATTTGCAGTGAGCCTAGAGGTCACTGCAAGAGGTCACTGCAAAGAAACAGGAAAGAGTAAAGAGAGAAAAGGCTATTTGTCTATGGGTTAGGGCGAAAGACCAACTGACAAAAGGGGTGAAACCAACAGGAAAACCATGAGATATATTTCTTGCTTAGCTTTCCAAAAGCAAATTGTTGGTTAATCCAAATGCTTCAGTTGGAAAATCAGAGCTATTAGCACATGAAAGGTCATTAGCGAAGTGTCACTCTCTGCTGTAAAACACATCAGAAACGCTAGCAGTCACCACCTGCCAGAGATACTGGACACTTGTCCATGCTCTGCCCAAGGGATTCTTAAGAGCGGGAGTCTGTTTTGTCTGCCTGAGAATCCCCAGTGACTGGGCCGGGGCCCACACAGAGTCAGGATGAAGGAATGAACAGATGTTAGAATGCAAAATGGGTCTGTCCAGAAGAAATACTGCGTTGCTCCCTTTATTATTATTCTTTTGTGCCTGGATTCTTTTCTGGGTGGGTGATAAAATACACATAACATAAAATTTGTCATGTTAACCATTTTTTAACTGTACAGTTCAGTGGCACTTAGTACATTCACACTGGTGTGCAACACTCACCACTACCTATTTCCAGAACTTTTTCATCATCCCAAACAGAAACTCTGCACCCATTAAATACCAACTCCCCACTCCCACCCACCCCAGCCCCTGGTAACCTCTAATCTACTTTCTGTCTCTATGTATGTGCCTATTCTAGGAACCTCATGTAAGTGGAATCATACGATATTTGTCCTTTCGTGTCTGGCTTATTTCACTTCACTTAGCATCATGTCTTCAAGGTTCATCCACATTGCTGCACGTGTCAGAACTTCACTCCTTTTTAAAGCTGAATAATATTCCATTGTATATATAAAGCACATTATGTTTATCCATTCGCCATTTGATGGACATTTGGGCTGTCTCCACCAGTGCTGCTTTTTAAACAGGATGATTTATGTATTCAGTAGAGCACTGGTGAAAGGGAAAGAGGCTGAAGAACAGACTCAGATTCTATCTGTCACTAACTCGCCATGTGATCTTCAGACCCACGTGAGTCTCAGTGTTTTCACGTGTAAATTGGGGAATTAAATTAGACCAGTGTTCTCTGACCAATTTTTGGGCCATCATCTATAGTAAGAAATAGACTTTCATTATGACTAAGTTCATACAAACACACATGCATAAGTGAAACAAAAGTTTCACAAAGTAATATTTAACCTCTTATGTGCAATGCAATCTGGTCTTTTCTATTCTACTCTATTATTTTTTATTTTTAAAAATGATGGTTGCAATCCCTAAATTGATTTCACAACCCATTATCATGTAGCAACCAACACTGTGAAACACCCTTATTTAGATTACTTTTTCCCAAACTGGTATTCCTTGGAATATGTTGATATGTGTGCCACAATTTAAAAAACAAAAAAGGTGTCTGTTTAACAAAGTGTGGGAAACATCTGAATTAGCATACTACAAAGAAGTTATAATGAGCCACATTTCCCAAATGTACTGACCATGGAAAACTTCATGTATACTCACCAGTCCTAACATCTCACTGTAGTACCCTCCCTGGGAACTCTAAACTGGGTGATTTTAGGTTCTTGTCTGCTCCAATATTTTATGATATAGGACAGTAATTCCCAATATGGTTTTCCTGTTGCATGATGCTGAGGGAGACAAACACCCTGCACAGTAACTATGGCTCACTAAGGCACTGATTTCAAATACCATATTCGAATCTCCAGGGTCAGGAAATAATACATATAGTTAAAAAAAAAAAAAAAAAAAAAAAAATGGGGCTAAGTGTAGAATCCTCATGAATGGGATTAGTGCCCTTATTAAAGAGTAAAGAGGACCAAGAGAGCTCCTTTGCTCCTTCTGTCATGTGTGAACACCCCAAGAAGGCACCATTTATGAAGCAGAAAGTGGGCTTTCACCACACACCAAATCTGCCAGTACCTTGATCTTAGACTTCCCAGCCTCCAGAACTGTGCGAAATAAATTTCTGTTGTTTATGAGCCACTGCTTATGGTATTTTGTTATAGCAGCCCAAATGGACTAAAAACCTAATAACTAATGATGCTGAGCATCTTTTTTTCATGTGCTCGTTGGCCATTTATATATCTTCTCTGGAGAAATGTCTATTCAAATCCTTTGCTCATTTTAAAAAATAGACTTCATTTTTTAGAGAAATTTTAGGTTCACAACAAAATTGAAAGGAAAGTACAGAGAGTTCCCATATATCGCCCCCGCCCACCCCCCACCCGGCCACACATAGCCTCCCCCACGATCAAGATCCACATGATTTTTTAAAGGTCCCTCTAGTGATTCTTATACCCCAAACCCTAGTCCCCTTCATGCTAAAGCTGGTGACTTTGTTAAAACCAAATTTGTCAAACAGAAACCAACTCAAAATGGATTAAACACTTCATTAAACGTAAGACCTGAAACCATGAAAACTCCTAGCAGAAAACATAAGGAGGAAACTCCATGACATTAGTCTTGGCAATGATTTTTTGGATACGACACTAAAAGCACAGGCAAAAAAGCAAAGATAAGTGGGACTACATCAAACGAAAACATTTCTGCACAGCAAAGGACACAATCTACAATATGAAAAAGGCAACCTACAGAATGGAGAAAATATTTGCAAATATACATCTGATCAGGGGTTAATATCTAAAATATAAAAGTAACTCAGGGGCTGGCCAGTTAGCTCAGTTGGTTACAGCCTTGTAACACTGGCCAGCTGCCAAGAAAAAAAAAAAAAAAAGAAAAAAGGAACCCATACAACTTAATAGCAAAAAATCACAAATAACTCATACGTATAAGAAATGATTAGAAGGATAGTTAAAGTATAGACATTTATTCCCAAGGATGACTGAGTATTTAAAAGGAAAAAACAAAACAAAATTCTAATTAACTCTAACAGTAGAATTCATGGACAAGAAAGCTTTTTAATATTGTGAACTTTAACTTTCTTTTTCATTAAACAGTCAGTATTAAAAAGTCCCCCAAATCATAAAACTCAAATCACCAGTTTGAGAAAATATTGTGTGATTCTCCCCCACCCGACATTTGCTTTTCAATTTTGTCTAAAACAGAAGTGATCCTTCCTTGATCACTCCCCTCCTCTTTTCCCTCCACGGGGCCTTCATCCATCCATCCACACAGAACCCTCTTAGCTTCTCTCCAGTTCTCCCCCACTGAGCGCCATGGAACTCTACCAACCCTCTATTCTGTTTCCAGCCCTAGTTTCAGATCTTCATCTGCATGGCCTCTCTCACCCTCATTATGCTATAAAACCTAAACTGTCTTTTAAAAAGTGACATGTCATTCCTCCTTTCCAAAGCTCACCTCTTCAACTATTAGACACTGGAGAATGTTTCCATAGAAGACAGAGACCACGAGGTGGCAAATTACAGTGGAAAGAGCTCAGGCTCCAGAGTCAGAATATTAAGATCAGGCTGGCTTAGCTCCTGGCTTAGCCACTTGCACGCTGTGTGACCTGCCATTTGTGGACACATGACTACATTTCAGCCTCAGTTCTCTCAAATGTAAAACAGTGATCAAATGTATCATTAACTTCTTAGAACTGGAAGAAACGGCATATATGAGATCTGCTACACCAAGCCTGACACACAGTAGGTGCTCAATAAATGCCTGGTTTCCTGCCTCCCACCCAAAATCCAGAATGGTTGAGGATCCAAAGCAAGGGGGATGAAATTAATATAAAATTCTTTACAATCCTACAGTCCTAAAGAACTTACTTTCATAATTCATTTCTTAGAATTCTAGAATATTGGATAGAAATAGATGTTTTGTTTTACTCCACATCAAAGAGTTGTACTGGAGATATTTGGGTTAGTTTTCCTATAACTCTGACTTCAACAACCCTGATGACAGACACACCACATCTAAGAGGTAAGGGTAAGAGGGGGTGGTGTTTGAGAGAAGGAACTTCAAAGGGCTTTAATAAATAAAATTCCATTGGAGTTACCATATGTCCAAGGCTTCCTTTCTCAAGAACAGTCCATTAAGGGGCTGGGAGGAGGAGTCGTTCAAGCAAGGGGTCTTCAGTAGTCAGTGTGTGGCCAGAATACCTTCAGCAAAATCCAGGGCCTCACAGATTTGTGAGTCCTGAACACAGATTTTAAAGTACAAAGAATCAAGATCTCCCTCTTTTAGCAGGAAGGGAAGAATTACATTTAGGTGACTTTCTTCCTCAGGGATGAAAGTGCACCGGTGAGATTTCCTGGGAAAGAAAAGCAAGGTAGGGAGCAGGGAGGAGCCTGGCTTTCTTCTCATCAAAGAAGAAAAGAATGTAGGGGAAAGAACTAATGAGTTACTGCCAAGAGACTTAAATGCAGATTATGTATCTGGTAGAGAAAGAACACAAGTGACTGTTTTGGCCGGCCTGCAGTGCAAACTTTTCCCATTATGATTAGGGGAGGGAGAGCTCCAGCCTTACCTTTCAAGTGCATGTTCCGCAGCCACGTACAGAAGAGC
Source organism: Galeopterus variegatus (assembly GCF_000696425.1). NCBI lineage: Eukaryota > Metazoa > Chordata > Mammalia > Dermoptera > Cynocephalidae > Galeopterus > Galeopterus variegatus. The sequence continues at coordinate 34,494 of NW_007728271.1, read as the reverse complement.
ATGGGGAGGCTTCTTTTCAAAGGAATAATGAAGGAGACAAAGCTGGAGCGATTCCTGGCCTGCACCACCTTCAGCATATTTGCATTTTCTATGGCAGCTGCAAAATGTTTAGTCCTCTGACAGTATTTGGTGCCTTGCAGTCAACAGCCTGGAATTTATAACCTTTCCATCCCAGGGCAGTCTGATGGGTCTCTTAGGCTTCGAGAATGACCGGGTCCAAATAGTCAGGCTGTGTGCATACTCAGAGGTACACCTGCACCTTGGCAGACAGATGGCGAAGGAGCTGGAAAGCCAGGAACACCAATAGGGCAGTCTGATGGGTCTCTTAGGCTTCGAGAATGACCGGGTCCAAATAGTCAGGCTGTGTGCATACCCAGAGGTACACCTGCACCTTGGCAGACAGATGGCGAAGGAGCTGGAAAGCCAGGAACACCAACACTGCAAAAGTGCTAAATTCTCTTTAGAGGAAAAGGACACAGAGCTAAGCTTCTCCCTCCCCCTTCGAACATCCCTGGACCTGTGACTGTAATGGGGAAGAGGGCAGCCAGTTACTTCTGGCATCACTGAGTAACTGAAAGGAAATATTTTGCACTATTCTCATAATTTGTGCCATGCTTTCTAAAAGAAATCACTGATAAATATCTTTTGAAGAACACCTGTATGCAAAGTTCTGTTTAAAGCACAGAGAGAGAGAGAACTTACAAAGGGGCCTGGTTTTCATGGCCCTTAAATCTGGTGCAAAGTAAAGAATACAAAGTATAAAAAGATACCTTACGATGCAAAACTATATATACAAGGGCCATACTGGCATCAGTATGTGCACAAACAAGACTATAAAATTATGAAAAGAGAGTCTGGCAATGGCGAGAGTAGAGAAATCAAATTCATTGATTTTCTGTGGGTCAGGCATGAATGCTAATGGTCTGATAAACCGTCTTCCTTCATTTCATCCCTAAACCACTCCTTTGAGACAACGGAGGGCTCAGAGTCCAGGGTCACACAGCTAGTGAGCGGCAGAGACAAGGTCTAATCTGGGTGTCTTTCTGAGACTTCCTGAGATTTGCTCTGGACCTGGGGTGATGCTGGATGACCTGCAGGAGCTGGGGAGCTGGGAGGGAGCCTGGAGATCCTGTAGACCCCATCTGCACCAGGGCAGGAGTGTGGTTCTCAGGTCCTGTATCATCACATGCCTGGGAGGCGGAAGAAACCTGCCTGAGGGCACCAAAGCTCATCAGAGACAGGCCCAGGATCAAATTTCTGACTCTTGGTCTACTAAGAAGCAGGATTGAGGGAGTTGGGGGGTGGGGGATGGGAGTGGCCAAGCTGGGGAAGCCAGAGTCATGTTTTGAGAACTTGAGATCTTCAGATCTTTTCCTTTTTTTCTGCCTCCTCGGTTTCCCCAGTCTGGTCAAGAGGGAAACAGCAAGAGAATAAGGTGGCAGTGGAGGGGGAGGAAGGGGAGGGAGGGAGGGAAGAGGAAATGAGGTAGAAAAAGCTACCAAAGTTTGGCTGTTTCCCACTGGATGTGTTTTTTCCCATTCACTTTTATTCTTGCCAAACTGCAGGGGGAGTGTGTGTTCGGGGTGGGGAGTATTAAGTTTGTTAGACACGGATGGATTAAGCATCTCGTAAACAGACTTTGACCAAAACTTTCCATTTAAATGTAAACACACAGTGTACAGGTTTCAACTTGGACTACTGTGATTAAGCAACTCAATCTAAAAAGATAAGGATTAAAAAAAAAAGTGTCCACGTGGTTTATGGATGTTTTCTCCAGATGACTTCAAAATCAGCAGTCATTAGCAATTAATATGGAATGTCTGATACTTCTCGCACTCTTTCCACACCTTTCACATATATGGCAGAGTCTCAAAGATGGTTTGACAAATAATGGAACACAGACTTTACGTAAGAGAAACAAAAGGTTACGAATGTGGATCAGAGACTCGCCCAAAACATGTGATTCTGCAGGAGAAAGACACCAGTCTGGCTCCTCCAGGGAGGCTGATACGAAGGGTGGGTGTTTTTCTCATGATTTCAGTGGATAAACAATAGGGGGGAGGTCTGGGTGATTTGATGGACAGCTTTTGGAAATGATCTTCTGCTTGGCAAAACACTGCAGCGATAATTTTATTCACACGGAAGGAAATGCAAAGAAGTGTTACTAAAACAAGGGAGGTAATTGTAGGGCATGAATCAAAGCGCTAGATGACACCAAATGAAGAGTAACTAAATTAGTCCCACTGTGGTCTTGAAATCTGGACTTAGTTTCAAAGGAAGAGCCTGACCTCTCACTTCTGAGTACCAAAACCATGGATATTTTCTGTCATGTTTTGTTTCCACCTTACACTGTGGGCTTGGAGAACACCAAACACCATGCTACAGAGACAGAGGGATATTCCGGCCCTTGACTGCTGTGGCAGCTCCACAGACTTAGAAACAGAACATCTGAAGAGCTGGAAGAAACAACCTCGCAATTCTCCAGCAACAGTTAAATTTCCTTGGGATGACTCTGGCAGCTGGTTGTCTAGCCTTGACCAGTACCCCCAGGGGTAGCTCGTTCTCCCTTTATCTCCCTCATCTGTCCAACCACCCATCAACCCAAGCATTTACCCAGATTTCTGTTTATGTGTACGGCATAGTATTAGATTCTATTCTGGCAGAAATCTTTCTTCTAAAATTGAGCCCAAATCTTTCTTTCTATAACTTCCACCCAGTGGTGCAATCCCTCCTCACTGATGGTCAAGATGGGTGGCATATTTACCTGTTGAAGGTGTTCTTTCTCCAGGTTACACATTCCCAATCCTTCCCCAGTAACATGTGCATCCCCTGCCAGACTGACCACCTTCCTGATTATCTCAAAGTGCCCCTCCCATCTGGACAGAAACTTCCCAGAAAGAGGTCTGCTGCACACCGAAATTAGGCATTACTGGTCGTCACATCGCTTGTTCAAATACTTACCTTTTATCAATATTACCTGTGACTACCTACAGTACCTTTTGATCAGCCTAATTCATTGCTGACATACTCAGAGTAAACTAATCCTTCTCCCATTCTATCTTCCTCAGATCTTTTATGAATGATGAGTTTCTGTCCAATCTAATTATATTACACCTCTACTTCTGAATCACCCTCCTTTTAAAATATATAAAATCCAGAAGTATTTAGTGTAACCAGAAGTTGTAGAAAGGGGAGGCTCAGAAATGGCAATGGTAAGTCTTTATTTTCTTTTGTGATGAAAAGTTTGCCATTTTTTACATTGCTGCAAAACAAAGAAAACACTACCTATTGTTCTGCATCATGGATTTCATGCATTTTTGACACTTCTTTCATATTTCCAACATGTAGATCAACTTCTCCCCCTCTGGGAAGGGGAGAGGTTTGACAAATATGCAGAATGCAGGTCTGCCCCACCTTGGGGACATTTCCTCCCTCTAACAATGCCTAAGTCGCTCTGATCAGGAATCTGCCAGGTCCTCAGCTGGCTATCTGGAGAATCAAATAAATACTAAGCAACTCTGCAAAGACCCCCGACCCCTACTGGGTCCATCAGCACTTCAACTTTCTCCCCCCTTGAGGGATTAGAAACACAGAACCTCTTTGTTATCCCTTGTTTTAGAAGGTAGATCAAGAGAAATTTATCAGTAGTAGATTTAAAGAGATCATAACACTTCGCTACTAGAATATAAACCAGGGACTGAGGACACTGCAAGAGTTCGGAAGACAGAAAAGTGACTCTGTGTGGCTCTCACAGCCATGAGTTTTACTCAGTACCTAAGTGAAAGAGAGATAATCAGCCTGGCTGCTTAAACATTGGACTTTCAAAGTGAGTGTGAAAACAGGATAAAATTGGATGACTGGACACAATATTCATGAGCTATGTCTAGTACATAAGTGCTCAAAGATAACAGGGACTGTTTTCCATTTAAATAAAATAACATAGAATTGAATGAGAATTAAATATACAATGGACAAGCATACTGAAGGCAAAATGCTGAGATCAAAAATATTCAATGAGACCAACTCGGAAAATACCATCGAAGTCAATAGATAGTATGATTGATATGAAAATAAAATTATAGCCAACTAATGGATTTTTAAAGCTCATATGTCAATGAGCATTGTATTTTTTAAAAAGTGTACGCCTACCATTTAAGCCTTTTCTATTATCCGTCCCCTTCAATTTTTTAACAAAATAAGATTTATATTCGTAAGTACTATTATGACAAAATCTTGTCATTCAATCCCATATCTATTTTGCCACATTAAGTGAGCACACAGCACAATGAAGCTTTCCTATTGATTTTTTAAAATTTAACATTCTTTAAAAAATTACTTGAAGCAAACAGTTGCAGTTTAACATAGTCCTTCAAGATACATATTACTTCACCCTGCCCCCTATTTTCTTTTGGTGACTGACCAGTACAGGGATCCGAATCCTTGACCTTGGTGTTACAACAGCACGGTCTAACCAACTGAGATAATCAGCCAGGCCTCTTATCCTTTTAAATTAAACTTACACAAATAAATGTATTAAATATGAAGGGTATTTAAAAAACCATTTATGGTTTCCATCGAATATGTTGCTTATAAGTAAATATAAGTGTAGTAATGATGCAACTAATCTGAATCCTCCCGTTCTTTATGCTTGACTGAATTAAAACTTGCAATGATACAACAATCTAACAAACTCCTTCAATGAAAGTTAAAACTGATTTTATTGTGGCTTTGCCCTTCTTCTGCCAACTATGAAATGCACAACACTTTGAGAACTAGAATAAAAGATGTCTTATAAATTAAAAAAGATTGGATCCTATTCAAACAGTGAAAATGCTATTCCTTGCTGGGTGCAAATTCAGCATTTTGAGCGGAGGAATTAACACTGTTAGGTTAACAAGCTTAACATTTTAAGGATTTTCTAATCTTCTGTCTAAAAGGATGACTTCCCCAAATACCTTGGGACCTTCCCTACCTCTTCCCAATGCAATCCCTCCAGCTTACTCCTTCAGCAAAGCTTATTTATTTACGTGTTAAAAAAAACAACTGATGATTTCATTAATTTGAATATACAATGACCACTCTGTACAATGTCTTTATCTTTAGTGGTATTACCCTATGTAGTCAGTTAAAAAAATTATAAAGACAAAGCACATAAACAAGGCACCAGGAAGGATAAAATAAAACCTCTTGCTGTGTCAGCACTAAAATCAGCCCTTTTCATTACGAACCTCAATATCTGAAAGGCCAAAACCTTTGGGGCTGCCATTAATGCATTTTTTTGTGGTTCATTAAATTGTTCTGAAGAAGCAGAGAAATGTAAAGAATCAAATGATAAGCGTAGATGTCTGGGATTTTCTTTCTTTTTAAGAGAGAAAAATAAAATTTCTTGAAATGTTTTTGACTCTGCGAACTTTAGATAAAGTCATCCAAAAAAACAAATCTTTAGACCTAGATCATCACATAAAGTCTTGTAGATTTTCCTAACTTTGTATACATTAACCAACAATGCTTTACAGAAAATATAAAATACGATGTCATTATTTTTAAAGTGAAGATTTTTTAACAAAAATTGGAAAGCACATTTGGGAACAACAGGCCCCCTCAATCAGTGTTTTCATCCTACAGAGTCCAGTTGTGCCTGATCCTTCACACACACCAGAGGTATGTAAGATGCTGGGATTGCTTTGGATTTACCAAGGAAACACAAAAACTATACTAGCTCTGACTTCCAAATTAGGTATACTTTATTAAACTTATATTCTCTAAAAACTGTTCATCCAGGAAACTATAAACCATACTGTTTGATTCATCGTAAAACCTGTTCCCCGCCCATGGTGAGAGAGGATTAAAATGTTTTTCCATAACCTGATTTTGGATTGGTGCCTATACCAGAGAGGATATTACATAAAATCCATACATATCTTCTGAAAACAACCTGTTGCCATAAACATTGTTATGGCAGTATCTACTAATTACAGGGCATTAACCTAGTATTGTGAAGTTTAAATGCCCCATTATAAAGTATCAAAATAACAAAAGTTGAGGTCACCCACTGGGGAACTATCTTTTTATTTAACAATCAGACATTGAGACAGGTCAGAAAGTGGGAATTTCCTAAAAAGTTGTTAGGAGTGTAGATTAGAACAGTGTAAAATCAGAAGGCAATTTGGCAACAGCTATCGAAAGCATTAAAAATATGCATATCCTTTAATGAGAGAAGATTCCTTCCATGTCTAGGAAGAAGGGGCATATGCAACATGAACATTAAAACAGCTAATTGGACTTTTCTGAAAGGGTAGAGGCAAGAAACCTAAATATACCCCAGCCCTCTTTCCTCTTTCCAGATCTAGATTCTGAAGGCCACATGCCAGAGTCACTTTGGCAAAGGTTTGGAGTCCTTAAGCAAACTGATTTGGCTTGGTGTGCCCAAGTTCCCTGAGCTCAGCTGTGGGAACTCCACAAAGCCCACTTGAGTGCCATTTCACAAAAATAAAGTTCCAAGAACGGTGGCACCCAAATCACAGTGACGCCCCTCATGTGGCTCAGCAGATCTTACAGAGAATGAGGTAAAAGCAAGAATCCCTGTCAACCAGCTCTTCAAACATAAGTAACAGTCGACAGAGACACTAAAGTAGGTCAGGCACCTGCTCAGTGATGCAGTGATTTTATTCGTCTCACTCCCAGAACCATTTGGATATTTAAAACCGATAAAACTGGTAAACTCAATTAGTCTGTTTTGTGGACTGATTTAATTTTTAACAGAAAAGTTACAAAAATAACACAGAGAGTTCCCATATACCCCTCACTAGGTTTCCCTGAATGTTAACACCTTATTTTACTATGGGACATTTGTCACGACTAGGGAACCCACATTGGTATATTATTACTGAACGGTACAAGTGTATTCATATTTCACAACTCTTTTCCTAATGTCCTTTTTCTGTTCCAGGACCCCATCTAGGATATCACATTACACGTTCAGTCATCATGTCTCCTTAGCCTCCTCTGGTCTGTGACAGTTTCTCAGACTTTCCTTGTTTGTGATGACCTTGATAGCTTTGAGGAGTGCTGATCACGTATTTTGTAGAATGTCTCCCCCGAAGGACAGAAACCACCGTTTGATGTTTTTCTCATGATCAGACCAGGGTTATGGATTTGGGGGAGGAAGACCACAGAGGTGAAGTGTCACGTTCATGACATCATATTCAAGGCACTTGCCATCAGCTTCACATCACTGAGGATGTTAGCTTTGATCACCTAGGAAGGAGCACTTACCAGGTTTTTCCACTATAAACTTCCTTTTCCACCCATTTCTGTACTCTACTCTGTAGCAGTAAGCCACTAAGTGCTGCCACTCCGGGGATAGAAAGTTATCCTCCACCTCCTGAGTGGAGAAATACCTATGTAAATTATTTGGAATTCTTCTGCAAGGAAAATTGCTCCCTTCCCTCCATCATTTATTTACATCAGTATGGACTCATATATATTTATTTTATATTCTGGGTTATAATCTAACACTCTGTTATTTATGTTGTTGCCCAAATTTTCCCAGCTCTGGCTAATGGGAGCAATTTCAGGTTGGCTCCTGTGTCTCTTGGACATACCCCACTGTTCTGTTTTTTGAACACTTCCCTATTTTCTGCTTCTCTATATTTCATCAGCAAAATGCCTCACTTGAGAAAAGGGCGGCTATAGTTTGAATTGTATGCCCCCAAAATTCATATGCTGAAGTGTCATTCCCCAGTACGTCAGAATGTGACCTTATTTGGGAACAGGGTCACTGGAGATGTAATGAGTTAAGTAAAATGAGGTCACATTTTAGTGGGTGAGGTCACAGTGGTGTGTAGTGGGCTCCTAAGCCAATATGAATAGCATGTGCTTACAAGAAAGGGAAATCTAGACACAGACACGCACACAGGGAAAAAAAACCACTTGAAGATGAGGGCAGAGATCAGGGTGATGCTTCTATAAGCCAAGGAATGCCAAAGATCGCCAGCAAACCACCAGAAGCTCGGAGAGAGGACTGGAACAGATCCTTCCTCACAGCCTCAAAAGGAACCGACCCCCTGATCTCAGACTCCTAGCCTCCCAAACTGTGAGACAATAAATTTGGGTTATTTAGGTCACACAGTCATAGTACTTTGTTCTAGACCCTAGCAAATGAATACAAGCACAATTGTCACTGAGCTCTGCATTCCAATTAAAAGCAATTCGCAAATCCAGTATCAAAAAAAGCAGGTATAGGGGAACATCTTAACAAACACCCTTTAAAAAGGGAATAATAGAAAACGGAGGCATGAGTCTACGTATGTGTCACAATATTTAGCATTTTATTTGGATGTGAACAAGCTTTGGGGCAGTGTTTTCAGATGCCTCGTTTTCCCTGCAGAGTTTCCAGCCACCTGCAGCTCGGCTCAGAGCGCTACCTGCCAAGCACACCTGCAAGTACTAGCAATAACCGCCCATCTAGTATAACCACCATCTTCTTCAGCATACTAACTACCAGCTCTGTGAAAGCCAAGCACATCCCAGGTGCCCCTCACCGCAGTCCTGCAAGAGGCTGACAGGTGATTCCCTGCATCACAGCGGACCCAGCCAGATCATGTCAATTTGGCAATCTCAGGTCCCTGTTTAATGACTTGCTTTGTTCCACTTCCATCTCCCCTAAGTCACGTCAACAAGCGGCCCAACGTCTTACAATCGAGCTGAATACCACACCACTGTAAGCCATAAAAATATTGTACAATCATCCAGCATTGAGCAGCTTTAGTACAATTTCACACAGAAGAGGATATCAAAGCAAACTCTAAGCTTTCAGATGAAGGGATGACAGTGTTCAAGAGAGAGAAAGTGACTTGTTCTCACAGAGTTAAGGCACAGAAGAGGCAGCTAGAATCTGACCTGTCATCTCACGCCACATCCAATGACCTTTATGGAGGTGAAATCTAAGCCCCCTTGTTGGTAGAAGCGGAAACTTTTTTTCCCTCAGTCAACTGGGAGAAAAGGAACTGCAGGTGACAGCATAGGACCT